>NW_027308648.1:0-83160 GCF_047496885.1 Scyliorhinus torazame | reverse complement strand
GTATGCTGAGCTGCTTCCTTGAACTGCTGCTGTCCATGTAGTATAGGTACACCCACAGTGCTGTTAGGGAGGGTGCTCCAGGGTTTTGACCCAGTGACAGTGAAGGAACAGCAATATATTTCCAAGTCAAGTTGGTGAGTGACTTGGAGGGAAACCTCCAGGTGGTTGTCTTCCCTTGTGTCTGCTGCCCTTGTCCATCTAGATGGTGGTGGTTGTGGGTCTCGAAGGTTCTGTCTAAGGAGCCTTACTGAGTTCCTGTAGTGCATCCTTTAGATGGTACACACTGTGCATTGGTGGTGGAGGGAGTGAAAATGTTTGTGGCTGCAAGGCCAATCAAGCAGGCTGCTTTGTCCTGGATGGTGTAGAGCTCCTCGAGTGTTGTTCAGGCAAGTGGAGAGTATTCTATCATGCCGTTGACTTGTGCCTTGCAGATGTTGGACAGACTTTGGGAAGTCGGCAGGTCAGTTAATTGCCGTGGAATTCCTAGCTTTTGACCTGCTCTGGTAGACACAATAGACACAGACAAGAAACTGCAGACAGTGGTGAACTCCGCCCAACGCATCACACAAACTTGCCACCCCCACATTGGTTCTGTATACACCTCTCACTGCCTCAGGAAGGCAGACAGCATTATCAGAGACCCCTCCCACCCAGGCATTGCCTTCTTCCAGACACTTCCATCAGGCAGAAGGAACAGAAGTCTGAAGACTCGCACATCCAGACATAGGAACAGCTTCTTCCCCACAGCTACAAGACTCCTCAACGACTGCCTTTTGGACTGATCTGTTCCCTGTAAGAACACTATTCACGATGCCCTAGGCTGCTCTTGCTCATGTATTTGCTTTGTTTGCTTCGTTTGGCCCCTTGTTCCGCACTGTAACCAATCACTGTTTTATCGATGTACCATTTGTCAATGTTCTCTGTTGATTATTCTTGTGTCTACTATGTACGTACTGTGTACATGCCCCAGCCGCAGAAAAATACTTTTCATTGTACTTCGGTACATGTGACAATAAATCAAATCAAAACAAATCAAATATGGCAAGTCTCCAGTCAATGGTAACAGGCCCAGAATGTTGATAACAGGGGATTCAACTATGATAATGCCATTGAATGTCAAGGGTCGATGGTTAGATTCTCTCTGGCTGGCGATGGTCATTGCTTGGAACTTGTGTGGCACAAATGTTACTTGCCACTTGTCAGCCCAAGCTTGGATAGGCTTGTCCAGGTCTTGTTGCATTTGGACAGAGATAGTATCCGATGAGGCGCAAATGGTGCAATATTGTGCAATCAGCAGTGAACATCCCCTCTTCTGACCTTATGATGGAAGGTCATTGATGAAGCAGCTGAAGGTGGTTGGACCTAGGACACTACTTCAGAAGCTCTTCAGGATAATATCCTGGAACGGAAATGATTGACCTCCAACAATCACAACCTTCCTTTGTGCTAGGTATGACTCTAACCAATGGAGAGTTTTCCCCGATTCTCATTGACTGCAGTTTTTGTGATATAAACTTTGATGTTAAGGGCAGTCACTCCAACCTCACCTCTCTAGTTCAGCTCTTTTTTGATTTTTGATTTGATTTGATTTATTATTGTCACATGTATTAGTATACAGTGAAAAGTATTGTTTCTTGCATGCTGTACAAAGAATGTATGCCGTACATAGGGAAGGAAGGAGAGACTGCAGAATATAATGTTACAGTTATAGCAAGATGTAGAGAAAAGATCAATTTAATATGAGGTAGGTCCATTCAAAAGCCTGATGGCAGCAGGGAAGAAGCTGTTCTTGAGTCGGTTGGTACCTGACCTCAAACTTTGCTATCTTTTTGCTGACGGAAGAAGGTGGAAGAGAGTATGTCCGGGTTGCGTGGGGTCCTTAATTATGCTGGCTGCCTTTCCGAGGCAGCGGGAATTGTAGACAGAGTCAATGGATGGGAGGCTGGTTTGCCTGATGGATTGGGCTACATTCACGATCTTTTGTAATTTCCTGCGGTCTTGGGCAGAGCAGGAACCATAACAAGATGTGATACAACCAGAAAGAACACTTTCAATGGTGCACCTGTAAATGTTGGTGAGAGTCGTAGCTGACATGCCAAATTTCCTTAGTCTGCTGAGAAAGTAGAGTCGTTGGTGGGCTTTCTTAACTACAGTGTCGTCTAGGGGGGACCAGGGCAGGTTGTTGGTGATCTGGACACCTAAAAAGTTGAAGCTCTCGACCCTTCCTACTTCGTTCCCATTGATGTAGACAGGGGCATGTTCTCCACTACGCTTCCTGAAGTCGATGACAATCTCCTTCATTTTGTTGACATTGAGGGAGAGATTATTGTCGTTGAACCAGTTCACCAGATTCTCTATCTCATTCCTGTACTCTGTCGCATCATTGTTTGAGATCCGACCCACTACGGAAGTGTCATCAGCAAATTTGAAAATCGAGTTGGGGGGGAATTTGGCCACACAGTCATAGAGTATAGTCGGGGGCTGAGGACACAGCCTTGCGGGGTACTGGTAGTGAGGATGATCGTGGAGGAGGTGTAGTTGCCTATCCTTACTGATTGCGGCCTGTGGGTTAGAAAGTTCAGGATCCAGTTGCAGAGGGAGGAGCCGAGGCCAAGGGCATGGCGTTTGGAGATGAATTTTGTAGGAATGATGGTGTTGAAGGCTGAGCTGTAGTCGATAAATAGGAGTCTGACATAGGTGTCTTTGTTATCTAGGTGTTCTAGGGTAGAGTGCAGGGCCATGGAGATGGCGTCTGCTGTGGACCTGTTGCAGCGGTAGGCAAACTGTAGTGGATCAATATTCATATGTGATGAATGTTATATATTACATTGTATATTTTGTCGCAGCAATGTTATTAAAAACCCAGATTCAAATACATATGGGCAATATGTCTGCGAAAGCTGTAATTAAGGTGCCATAAAATTGAGGTAATCATTGTTTATAACCATTCACTTGTTTACCAATAGAGGGATAATGGAATATTGTTTATAGAAAGGAGATTCCTTGGGGTGTAAATAATTAATGAAGGAAGGTGTTTAGTCCTAGCTAACCAGGTCATGGGACCTCTTAGTGGGATGCAGATAATGTCATTAATGGGATGAGTCAGGTCTGCCTATGGTTTTGGCAGTTTGGCTACAGAATTTGAGTCTAACAAGACAACAAATTCTCAGGTTGCTCCTGAGAGGTTCTGGTTCCAAAAACCTGCACAAAGAACAACAAATAACCCTGACTGCTAACTTTATTCTGGAGTGGACTTTGAACTGTATTAGGTTGCTTCGTTGGAATATATATAGTGGCAGGTGTAGATAGTGACTTAAAGTTTTTATTTTCTGTAAGAACTGTTTAACTGTTAATTGTAATGCTATTTATTTGATGTTAACGTGGTTAATTATGTGCTTAAATTAAAGTTTGTTTTAACATAAAAGGTACCGATTAGTCAGAGTCATCACTCCTGGAGTGAAGTTTCCTTTCCTCACAGTTTTACAAATTTCAAATTCCGGCAAATTCCAAACAAAATTTGGAGTCTGGACCAGTGTCTCAGCACATGTTTGGATCAAGACAGTCATGTGGTCAGGAGCTGAGTGAGCCTGCCAGAACCCAATCTGAGCATCAGTGAGCATTGACTCAATTCCACAAACCACTGTGGTACTTCAGACTATTTATTAAAGACAACAAAAATAAATGGTTTGTGGTTTTATTCAGCAGTTTTGGTAAAATCTTTAAACTGAAGAACAAAAATGGAATATCTGAAGAATACTTCATCAATTGGCAAAAATGTACTGCTTTCATTTGTAAACATTGAGGGTCGGTGACATGCGGTTTAACTCCCAATCTACAGTTGTTGCAGTTAGTTAATGGAATTGACATAATATAACCATCAGTCATCATCGTAAACATCATAAAACATGGTGAACACGATCGTGGTGGTCAAGCTGCCAAGACCCTCGGGACACATCGGCTCGGAGATGCCGGTCGGTGCTGCGTGAGTCCGAGGGGAGGTATGCGGCGTACGGGGGGTATGGAAAATGTAATTTGTTGCTCACCATGGATGAACGAAATAGTATCTAAAAAACATATCCCAGAAGTTTTTACAGCACCATTCAGTTGCCCTTTAGGAGCAATAACAGAAAACTTGTCATAAGCTCTTTGCATAAAATGAAATTACTAAGCCTCTTTGGGTAAATTGATCATTTTACCCCAGGGTGATGGTAAAATAATTTAATACCATCAGCAGAGATGGCAATACGAATTACAGAGATAATGATGACCTGAAAAACTCAACGGTATTTCTTCCTTGCAATTGGTTTAAATGTGAGAACAATGAAAATGTTGGGCGCGATCGAAAAGCCACGCTGTGCCCGAAATGCAGCTCGCCGCGGCGCAGCATGGCCATAGTAGTCAGAAGACCATGCTCTCAGGTCCAGCTCACAATGCCTCGTGAGATCAAACACAATCTCGTGAGACTTTGCAATGTAAATCCCACCCATTGTGGGTAGGATTACTTTTAAGCAATTCTGCATGTTAAAGCGAGACAGCTAGTTTCACTTTAATGTGCAGATTCCCGAGGTACCCAAGGCATTGGGATCTATCCCCTTTGCCTTGGAGATGTTGGGCAAGAGCCGTTCAGTACTGGTCTCCACAAATGGGGACCAGATGGAACAGCACTCATGGGTGTCTCCCAGGGGATCAGAGGCCCCAGGTACTTTCCCTTTTGGGCAGGGTGGTACCCTGGCACTGCTGGTGCAACCTGTGCACCCCGGCATTGCCACATTGGCAGTGCCTGCCTGGCACCCTGGAAATGTCAGCTGGGTGCCAGCCTAGCACTGCCATGGTGCGCAAGTGGTACTGCCAGGTTCCAGATTAGCACTGCCAAGCTAGCATTTTTTGCACGGTGGCGATCAAGCTGGGTGTACTGTGCACGGTGTTGGGTGAGGTGCCGGGAAGCCTCCCATAGTGTGTTGGGGTTTGAGGGGGGTATCACTTCTGGGGCTCCAGATATCGGGATGCCATTTTTACACTGAAGAGCACAAAATGGAGCTATGCACGCCCTCAGCAACACGTTTCCACTGAGGCCCCTATCAAACTGGGGTACCGTTTTTAAAAAAAAATTTTATTCAAGTATTTAATATTTGAACATTTTAAATACATAACATAACAAATCAAAAACAACACAAACCCCAAATGCCCCCCTCTCCACCCCACTAACCAAGAACAAAAAAAAACCTTTGTTCCCCCATCTCCCCTTAACAACTGACGGTAACCAGGGGCGTCATTCTCCACCGGTGGGAGTCTCCGTTTTGCCGGCGCCCGGGGGTTTCCCGACGGCGTGGGGCTGCCCCACAATGGGAAACACCATTGACCGGCCGGTGTTACGGAGACTCCCGCCGGCCGGTCGGGGCAGAAATGTGGCGGGGCGGGTAGGAGAATTTCGCCCCTGATCTTTAAAATGTAATACAAACAAACCCCATCTCTCGTGGAACCCCTCACTCGCCCTCCTCAAAACAAATTTGACCTTCTCCAAATACAGGGGGCGCGATACTCCGCTCCCGCGACTAAGTGCCCACGCCGTTGTGAATGCCGTCGAGGTTCACGACGGCACGAAACGGCCCCGATCTCGACCAATTCAGGGCCTGAAAATGGGCTAGAATCGGGGCCGCGAGAAAATCGGGGGGCGTGTCGTGAAAGCAGCATCGTCAGCGCGCGCCGGGCATTGGCGCGGCATAAACGCGGCGCCGCGTCATCCGCCGCGTAACTGGCGTCACCCGCGCATGCGCGGGTTGGCGCTGGCATGCGTGGTTGCCGTCCTACCCGAGGCCGCCCCGCAAGAAGATGTCAGATGAATCTTGTGGGACGCAGAGGAAAGGAGGTCCTCATTCAGAGAAGCCGGCCCGCCGATCGGTGGGCACCGATCGTGGGCCAGACCACTTTTGAGTCCTACCCCAGTGAAAGAACCCCCCTCGACCCCCCACAGGCCGCCCTCCCAGCATTCCCGCGCTGTTCCCGTCAGCAGCAACCAGGTGTGGATGGCGCCGGCGGGAAGCCGTCGTTTTGGGCAGGCTGCTCGGCCCATCCGGGCCGGAGAATAGCGGGTGTAGCGGAGAATCGCCATTTTGGGTCCATGCCACCTGGCTGGGGGGAGGAGGGGATATGGGCAATGATGACATGTCGTCGTTCCCCTCCCCCCCACCAGGCCGTCATGTTTTCAGACCATCCAGCGATGTTGGCCGCCGTGGTGGCAGCCGCTCATGTCTATGTTGCCCTGGATGAGGAGGAGGAGGAGGAGGAGGAGGAGGAGGAGGAGTGCCAGAGAGGCGGCGCAGGCTGCCGCAGAGGGGCAGGCGGCAGCCACCCAGGCTGGAGGGACACCTGACCGACAGGACGAGGAGGGGGAGGAGGACGTCGCGGCCCCACGGCAACGGAGGCACCCGAGGGCGCCCCGTGTGTACCGGCCCCGGCAGTCATACCAGGACCTCACGGACCGGGAATGCAGGAGGAGACTCCGGATGAGCCGGGAAACCGTGGCACACATCTGCCACCTGCTGGCACACCTGTCACCGCGTGGCACTGGCGGGGGACACCCTCTCCCCGTGTCCGTCAAGGTTACGGTGGCCCTGAACTTTTATGCAACGGGGTCATTCCAGGCACCGAGTGGGGACCTGTCCGGCATATCGCAGACATCGGTGCATCGGTGCATCCGGGCAGTGACAGATGCCCTTTATGCCATGGCTCACCGCAACATCCGCTTCCCCGTGGACCGGGCTGGGCCAGCCAAGATGCCCGGGCCGTGGGCTTCTCTGCCATTGCCGGGTTCCCCATGGTCCAGGGCGCGATCGATGGGATGCACGTCGCCGTGCGGCCACCTGCAGATAACAGGGCCGTGTTCACTAATAGGAAGGGGACCTATTCGATGAACGTACAGGTGGTCTGCGACCACCGCATGATGATCCTGCACGTCTGCGCCTGTCACCCAGGCAGTGTACACGACTCATTCGTGTTGTCGCGGTCATCCATCCCCGGCTGAGGGGCTGGTTGCTGGGCGACAGGGGCTACCCATTGCGATCGTGGCTGATGACGCCTATACGGAGGCCACGCAATGAGGCGGAGAACCGCTACAATGATGCCCATGTAATGACAAGGGGAGTGATCGAGAGGTGCTTTGGCGTGCTGAAGATGCGTTTCAGGTGCCTGGACCTCTCTGGGGGCGCCCTCCAGTATCGGTCAGATAGGGTCGGCCGCATCATTGTGGTGTGCTGCGTCCTGCACAACATAGCCCAGCAGAGGGGCGATGTGCCGCAGGCAGAGGAGGGCGGAGTGGAGGAGCAGCAGGAAGAGGCCCAGTCCTCCCCAGATGAGGGGGATGGGGGCAATGGTCAGGGCAGACGGGGTAGACACAGACGGGTGGCTGTCCACCGTTACCGGCTGACCCAGCGGGCACGGGACAGACTGATAGACGCCCGCTTCACTGACTAGATGGGCGTGGGAATCGGGTAGTATGGCCACAGACCGCACACCATGACAACAGCCGACCACCCACACCCCCCACCCATCCACCCACCCAGCACCCTCACCCCCCTCCCCAACCCCACACACCCCACCCGCATGCACACCACCCCCCCACCCCCAATTGCCGATCCACCGGCGGCACAACGGGCCGGGCTCACACAGTTGCGGGTGGACGCGTGTCTATCGCAGGCCATGGAGAATGATGACAACCCGCCTCCGATGAGCTCCTGGCTCTACATCGTTGGACTATGTCTGACCCATGGCCACAGTACCACCATCCACCCGGACCATCCCTGCATGCGGCTGTGACACTGCAGCGCACGGTCCCGTCCTCTGCCCGGGGGATGTTGATGGCGGCCCAGGGGGAAGGGGGCAGACTCACCTGGGGCTGAGGTAAGACCACCCCTCACACACACACTTGCGCTCAACGTATATGACACCCCCGCACACTTTGGACAGAGCACAAAGGCAGCTTCGGTAGGTGTAACATTGACTTTAATAACCAAAGGAGTTCATGCACGTGCCCTAGCGCCTAAAACTCATCTGTGCCCTGCACCCGTGCCAACTTACTCAGTGTCTAATTGTTTGACCTTACGGGCCCTTTGACTACGTCTACGTGGTTCCCCAGACGGTACAGCAGAACTGGAGGTGGACTCCTGTGATTCCTGCCCTCTGACACTGGATCCCTTTGGCGGCCGTTTCCTGGGGCGTCCTGGCCTAGATGGGCCAGGCTGCGGCCCGGGCGACTGGGATGGCGAGCTGCCAGCCTGTCCTGCCTGTTGCCCACCCGATGCACCTGGGACGGAAGGGGGGGAGTCTGAGGTGTCGCGGTGTACCGGGACCTCCCCTACAGAGGGAGCCGGGACGGACCACACCACCTCCTCCTCCCTCGGGGTGCCCGATGGCCCCCAGGCCTCTACATGGGTGGGGGATGCGAACGGACTGGCCATCCGACGCGCCGGGTGGCGTCCGACGCGCCCCCGACATCTGGCGCTGCCAGTCCTGGAGGCCCGTGCTGGTATCGACAGGGGTCTGCAGGTTTGCAGCCATGGAGCCCAGGGGGTTGTCGAACCCTGTCTGCGACAGTGCGACGCCAGCTCGCACATGGCCACTGGCGCCGATGCCCTCAGCGATGGCCTGCTGAGACTGGGCCATGGCCTGCAGAGACTGGGCCATGGCCTGCAGAGACTGGGCTATGGCCTGCTGAGACTGGGCCATGGCCTGCTGAGACTGGGCCATGGCCTGCTGAGACTGGGCTATGGCGTGCTGAGACTGGGCTATGGCGTTGAGCGCCTCTGCCATCTGGCGCTGGCACTGGCTCATGGCCTCCTGTGAGAGGGCAGCCATTTCCTGGGCCACAGACGCCGCCTGCACGGAAGGCCCCAGGCCTCGCAAACCGTTCCCCATGTCTGACACCGTCGCACCCATTGCCTCCACCGCGGACGCCACCCGTGCGGTGTCAGCCTGGGTGGCACGCATGACCAGGACCACTCCCAGCTCCTGGACGCGGGTGGACTCCTCCACCTGCGACCGCAGCCGCCGCAAGCCACCCGTCACCCTATTCGCTCGTCTCCGTGTCAGTTGGTTGCATCGGATCTATGTGTGGGTGTGGTAACTGCAGGAACCCGGGATCCATCTGGGCGGCAGATGTTCGCTTGGCCTGGGCTGCCCTCCGACCGCCCGGTCCCTCTGCTGCTCCTACCTCCACCTGCTGTACCGGGACGGCTGTGTTGTGCGCACCAGTGAGTGTACCAGACGCCTCATCACTAAAGTGCCCAACCGTGGTGAGTGTTTCTGCGATGGTGGAGGGTGTTGGTGACAGCAGTGGCGTTGTGTCGTGCTCTTCGTCCCACTCTGAGTCCATGGCACTTTGGGGTGGGGGTTCGTCTCCACCCATCCACTCTGAGTCACTGTCCGGTATTTCGTCTTCCCGGGTAGGGGTGTCCTGGGTAGTGCTGTCCCGGGTAGTGCTGTCCCGGGTAGTGCTGTCCCGGGTAGTGCTGTCCCGGGTAGTGGTGTCCCGGGTAGGGGTGTCCTGGGTAGTGGTGTCCCGGGTAGGGGTGTCCTGGATAGTGGTGTCCTGGGTAGTGGTGTCCTGGCTCGGATGTGACGGGGGCCTGTGGCTGCCCCCCTCATCGCTGGGTGGTCGCTCCCGCACGTGACGGGGGTGTCGTCTCCCTGTTGCTCCAGGTCTCTCCGTCTCCCGTGGTGTGCGAGGGGCATCCTGCGGGCGTCGCATGCTGGAGGGTCCGGGTCTCTCCGTCTCCCGTGGTCTCCGAGGGGCATCCTGCGGGCGTCGCATGCTGGAGGGTTCGGGTCTATCCGTCTCCCGTGGTCTCCGAGGGGCATCCTGCGGGCGTCGCATGCTGGAGGGTGCGGGTCTCTCCGTCTCCCGTGGTCTCCGAGGGGCATCCTGCGGGCGTCGCATGCTGGAGGGTGCGGGTCTCTCCGTCTCCCGTGGTCTCCGAGGGGCATCCTGCGGGCGTCGCATGCTGGAGGGTGCGGGTCTCTCCGTCTCCTGTGGTCTCCGAGGGGCATCCTGCGGACGGTCTGCATCTGCGGGGATGGGTGCCTGGACGTTTGGTCCTGCGTTACACAATGAAGCATGCATGGTTAGACATCAGGCAGTGATCAGGTGATACGGGAGAGGGGGATATAGGGGAGGGGGGATATGGGGACGGGCTGTTGGTGGCTCACTTGCTCGTGGGGCCCCGACCTCTGCATCAGCAACCTCCCGGTCCTCAGGTCCGCCAGCCAGTTCCAGGGCCCTTTCCTCGTGTACGGTCAGTGGCCTCTCATCAGCGTGCCCTCCTCCAGTCCTCACATGCTCCCTATTGTTGTGTGCGCGCTTCTCCTGGGGGGGGGGGGGGTGGTGGCAGGGGTAAAAGGCAACAGTGTTAGGCAGGTATATGAATGCACGCCATCGGTTGCGCGTGCATTGCAGAGGTTAAGGTTAGGGCTGGATTCACTTGGGGATATGGGGGATATGGGGGAGGGGGGATATGGGGGAGGGGGGATATGGGGAGGGGGGATATGGGGGATATGGGGGAGGGGGGAATATGGGGGATATGGTGGAGGGGGGATATGGGGGAGGGGGGATATGGGGGATATGGGGGAGGGGGGATATGGGGAGGGGGGATATGGGGGATATGGGGGAGGGGGGATATGTGGGAGGGGGGATATGGGGGAGGGGGGATATGGGGAATATGGGGGAGGGGGGATATGGGGCAGGGGGGGATATGGGGAGGGGGGATATGGGGGATAGGGGGGAGGGGGGATATGGGGGATATGGGGGAGGGGGGAATATGGGGGATATGGGGGAGGGGGGATATGGGGGAGGGGGGAATATGGGGGATATGGGGGAGGGGGATATGGGGGATATGGGGGAGGGGGGATATGGGGGAGGGGGGAATATGGGGGATATGGGGGAGGGGGGATATGGGGGATATGGGGGAGGGGGGATATGGGGGAGGGGGATATGGGGAATACGGGGGAGGGGGGATATGGGGGAGGGGGGGATATGGGGGAGGGGGGATATGGGGGATATGGGGGAGGGGGGATATGGGCGAGGGGGGAATATGGGGGATATGGGGGAGGGGGGATATGGGGATATGGGGGAGGGGGTATATGGGGGAGGGGGAATATGGGGGATATGGGGGAGGGGGGATAGGGGGGATATGGGGGATATGGGTGAGGGGGGATATGGGGGAGGGGGGATATGGGGGAGGGGGGATATGGGGGAGGGGGGATATGGGGGAGGGGGGGATTTGGGGGAGAGGGGATATGGGGGATATGGGGCAGGCTCACCCTGCCTGCTCTGACGAGGTCGTTCACCTTCTTGTGGCACTGGGTGCCTGTCCGTGGTGTTAGGGCCACAGCGGTGACGGCCTCTGCCACCTCCCTCCACAGACGCCGGCTGTGGCGTGGGGCAACTCTGCAGCCGTGCCCGGGATACAGGGCGTCCCTCCTCTGCTCCACCGCATCCAGGAGCGCCTCCACATCGCGTGACTCGAACCTCGGGGCTGAGCGACGGCCAGCCATCAAGTCGGGTGTTGCGGTCGGCTGTTCCGGTCGGGTGGGGGGGAGCTGCGCGGCCTTATGAGCCGTCACGCCGTGCAGCGCGTATGACGCTGCACGGCGTGAACCACTGCGCAACCGCGGATCCCGTTACGTCGCTGCTAGCCCATTTCGGGCCGCAGACTATCGGCCCATTTTTATGACGTGACGCAAGTGGGATTTGCGCCGTTTTTTGCGCCGATCGGCGGAGTTTCCGCCGATAACGGAGAATTTCGCCCCATATCTTCAACCTGGCCACCACCACCAAACTCCCTGAATATTTCCCTGCCGCAAACGGGAGCGGCGCCATTGCCAGCGCACGCAACCCTGAAAACCGTAATTTGCCATGCTAATTTATTAAGTTGCATGCTCCTCCAATTATTTTTTTACAATACAGGTGAGGTTGGCATAATTTCAGAGCAAAATCTTAGTGCTGGATTTTACAAATTTTTACAAATCAATCCCTTGTGTAAAAATGTAACAGAATCACCAAGTGAAAAATATTTAATTCTAGTAATAGTAGTCGTGCAATGAAAGGGTTAATTAGGATAAACTCTAGGTTATATTTAGGACAGGTGAAGAAGTTTATCATTCGTAAGTGTATTTCCCATCTATTTATCCCAAATTAGTTTTTGAAAGTATATTTCAAGCTCTTCTGATTTTGAGGTTCAGTGACTTGGTAGTCATTAAATTTTCACAAATGATTTTTTGTAGTATTATTCTTTTGGTATCACATTTATAATCTTCAGAAAGAAGCAATTATGTTGTCACAAAGCTATACTTTGACTTACTGAGAATTAATCAGAAAGATTTTGCATGAATGACAAAATGAGGAATGTTTTTAATCTTTGCCTCATAAGGAATGAAGCAGTCCAACCCTTGCAGTCATGAATGATGGTGGTAAATTAAACAACTAACCAGTGGAGAAGATTCCAAAAATATCCTCATCCTCAGTGGTTGATGGGAGTGCAGGGCAGGCATGTGCCGGTAAAAAAGAAAGACAGGAAAGGCAGGATTCAGGAACCGTGGATGACAAGGGAAATTGAGAGTCTAGTGAAAACGGAAAAGCATACATGAGGTCTAGGCTACGAAAAACAGATAAAGCACTTGAAGAATACAAGGAAAGTAGAAGAGAGCTAAAGCAGGGAGTTAGAAGGGCAAAAATGGGTCACAAAATGTCCTTGGCAGACAGGATTAAGGAGAATCCCAAGGCATTTTATACGTATATTAGGAACAAGAGGGTAGCTGGAGAAAGGGTTGGTCCACTCAAGGACAAATGAGGGAAATATTGCATAAAACAAAAGGAAGTAGGTGAGATCCTGAATGAGTATTTTGCATCGGTATTCACAAAAGGGAAGGACGTATTGATTGGTGATGTCTCAGAGGGATATGTAAATACATTGAAACAGATTGTTATTACCAGGGAGGAAGTGTGTTAAAAGGCATTAAGGTAGACAAATCCCCAGGGCCAGATGGCATCTATCCCAGGTTACTGAGAGAGACAACAGACAAAATCGCTGGGCCTCGAACAGAAATCTTTGTGTCCTCATTGGCCACAGGTGAGATCTCAGAGGATTGGAGGACAGCCAATGTTGTCCCGTTATTAAAGAAGGGTAGCAAGGATAATCCGGTTAATTATAGGCCAGTGAGCTTGATGTCAGTGATAGTGAAATTGTTGGAAAAGATTGTCAGAGATAGGATCCATGCACCTTTTCTGTACTCTGTCCAAAACCTCCACACCCTTCTGGTAGTGTGGTGACCCGAATTGGACACAGTATTCTAAATGTGGCCTAACCAACGTTCTATACAACTGTAACATAATTTGCGAGCTTTTATACTCAGTACCCTGTCCGATAAAGGCAAACATGCCATATGCTTTCTTTACCACCATTTCCACCTGTGCTACCACTTTTAAGGATCTGTGCACCTGCACGCCCAGATCTGTGTGTGTGTCTATGCTCCTGATAGTTCTGCCATTTATTTTATAGCTCCCACCTGAATTGGATCAACCAAAATGCATCACCTCGCATTTGTCCGGGTAAATTTCATCTGCCATTTCTTTGCCCAATTTTGCAGCCTATCTATATCCTGCTGTATTCTCTGACAACCTTCATCACTATCCGCAATTCCTGCAATCTTAGTATCATCCGCAAACTTGCTAATCAGACCAGCTATGGTTTATTAGAGACAGTAAAAAGTCTTACAAACCAGGTTAAAATCCATCAGGTTTGTTTCAAATCACTAGCTTTTGGAGCACTGCTCCTTCCTTAGGTGAATTAGAGACACGCAGCATTGTTTTGTACGAGGGAGGTCATGTCTCACTAATTTAATTGAGTTTTTTCAGGAGGTGACAAAAATGATTGACGAGGGAAGGGCTGTGTATGTTGTCTACATCGACTTTAGTAAAGCATTTGACAAGGTCCCTCGTGGCAGGCTGGTGCAAAAGATTAAATCACACGGGGTCACAGGTGAACTAGCTAGATGGATTCAGAACTGGTTTGGCCCTAGAAGGCAGAGGGTAGCAGTAGAAGAGTGTTTTTCTGAATGGAGGTCTGTACCTAGTGGTGTTCCGCAGGGATCAGTACTGGGACCTCTGCTGTTTGTAATATATATAAATGTCTTGGAAGAAACCATAGCTGGTCTGATTAGCAAGTTTGCGGATGATACTAAGATTGCAGGAGTTGCGGATAGTGATGAAGGTTGTCAGAGAATACAGCAGGATATAGATAGGCTGCAAAATTGGGCAAAGAAATGGCAGATGAAATTTACCCGGACAAATGCGAGGTGATGCATTTTGGTTGATCCAATTCAGGTGGGAGCTATAAAATAAATGGCAGAACTATCAGGAGCATAGACACACACACAGATCTGGGCGTGCAGGTGCACAGATCCTTAAAAGTGGTAGCACAGGTGGAAATGGTGGTAAAGAAAGCATATGGCATGTATGCCTGCATCGGACAGGGTACTGAGTATAAAAGCTCGCAAATTATGTTACAGTTGTATAGAACGTTGGTTAGGCCACATTTGGAATACTGTGTCCAATTCGGGTCACCACACTACCAGAAGGGTGTGGAGGTTTTGGACAGAGTACAGAAAAGGTTTACCAGGGTGTTGCCTGGTATGGAGGGTATAAGCTATGAGGAGGGATTTAATAAACTGGGATAGTTCTCCCAAGAGAGACGGAGGCTGAGGCACGACCTGATAGAAGTTTATAAAATTATGAGGGGTATAGATAGGGTGGTGAACAGTTGGGAGGCTTTTTCCCAGGGCGGAAATGACAATTACAAGGGGGCACAAGTTCAAGGTGAGGGGGGTAGGTTCAGTGGAGATGTGCGAGGGAAGTTTTTTACACAGAGGGTGGTGGTGGTCTGGAATGCACTGCCAAGTGAGGTGGTTGAGGCAGATACGTTAAGGACCTTTAAGACTTATCTGGATAGACACATGAATAGATGGGGTATAGAAGGATATAGGCGATTGGTCTAGATAGAACATGTGATTAGCGCATGCTTTGAGGGCTGAAGGGCCTGTTCCTGTGCTGTACTGTTCTTTGTTCTAACCGTTCCCTTAGCGATGCTATTCCAGAACAGCTACAACACAGGCATCTATTTGACAATGTGGAAAATTACCCATGTATGTCCTGTCCATAAAAAGCAGAACAAATACAATTTAGAATGGCCAATCCACCCAACCTGCACATCTTTGGACTGTGGGAGAAAAAGGAGCACCTGGAGGACGCAGATGAAGACATGGGGAGAACGTGCAGACTCCACACAGTCACCCAAGAACAGAATTGAACCCGGGTCCCTGGTGCTGTGAGGAAGCAGTGCATGCAGTATAAATTGTTGCTCCCTTTGAAATTTGGCATTCGTATATCTGTCATGATGAATGGAAGATAAAAAGCTTTGACAGAATGTCTCTTGTTTCAGCAATATGGACGTTTTGAACGACCAAGCGACCATATTGTAATTTCTTCACTGTTATCAAATCAAAATCCTGGAACTTCCTCCCTAACAGCACTGTGGGTGTACCTACACCACATGGACAGCAGTAATTCAAGGAGGCTCAACACCACCTTCTTAAGAGCAATTAGGGATGAACAATAAACGCTGGCTTAGGCAATGAGACTCACATCCCAAGAACGAATAAAACAACATGGCACACATTCATGGAGCTGTCCATGTTATTCCATTGATAGTTACAGTGTCTGGACAGTTGAATAATGTTGTTTCAAAATGTCTCTGACGTTGGGGCAGCACGTTGGTGCAGTGGTTAGCATGGCTACCTCACAGCGCTGAGGACCCGGGTTCGATCCAGGCCCCGGGTCACTGTCCGTGTGGAGTTTGCACATTCTCCCCGTGTCTGCGTGGGTCTCACCCCTACAACCCAAAGATGGGCAGGGTAGGTGAATTGGCCACTGAAGGGAACCAGCTATTTCTGATTGGTAAAAGGGTAATTGCTTTAGCCATTTTGATGTAAATACTAAAGCCCAGTTTGAAATCCATTTTAAAATGGATTTCAACATAAGACTTTAAGCATAACCTTAGATTACAAAAACACACAGCTTGCAATAATGAAAGCATGGATTTGAAACATCTACAGTTTAACTAGAAGCAAATGAAACAATTCAATGAAGGTCACAATAAGTTAACATGAATAAAATGAATCTGCCATTGTTCAAAATGTGAATAAGTATAGCAGTCAGCCGAAAGCAGATTTGATTAAAAGTGTAAGTCACATTCCAACACATAGAAAGCACCCAAAGATGCAACATATTTGCATATATGTTGCACATTGATGATTGACAACTAACCATCCAACAAAATCCAAGCCAATCAGCACATCACAAGGTTGGGACAGATGGACAGATGGAGTCAGACTGATAATATTTTCCTTAAAGATAGAGGTCCGGGCAGCCATTTTCCATCCAGGATCACTCTATATCTTTTACCTAACTATTCGCTATCCTTATTTCGTATTTTCACATTTCCACTCTAACTCTTAAAGTCTGCAAAAGCCGTTTTTGCTTTGAGCAAGAAACCATGACTATATTTTGAAAGATAAATCTGTTTGTAAACTACTCAGTCGATTATATCTCTTAAAGTCTTTTGCTGGCAAAGGCGTTATTGAGAACATTTGGTTTGTAACCACAAAAAGATCTCAATAGACACAATAAAAGATTTTATTTCGCACCCGAGACGTGTAATTCAAATTTCTATTGAGTTCAAAGTGTATACGAGACTACACTTAAACCGCAGATTTCAACAATTGCACGCTAAATTGTCCCTTAATTGGAGAAAAAAAAAAGAGTTGGGTACTCTAATTTTATATTTTAAAAAATGTCTCTGACATGCTTGTTTTAAGATGCATCACAAGGTGCCTTCCTGAATATTTAATATCTCAGCGCTCAAATTAAGAATTTGAACAGGCTGGCAAGCCTTTGATTAGTGAAACAGAAGAGGTGCAGCCATGGCCAGGTGAGAGGCCACTGCTCACAACACTCCTTCTCAGACAGTGCTTTCAGTGCTTGATGGATGATTGCCAACTTCTTGGAAGTCACTTCACATATCTTGCACTTCGGTTACACTAGGCTGCATTTTGCATCTGTTTGCCTTCACTACAGCATGTGAGTAGCTTCTGCAGCTCTTACTCTGCTGAAGAGCAAGAGGAACAGTCACCCTAACACCAACAGCACCAGTAGCACCAGAAACAAACCCAGCACCAGATGCCTTCTTCTCAGTCACATGCCACTGTCATGGGCAGAGGGGCTGGACACAGAGATCCAGCACGGTAGCATTGTGGATAGCACAATTGCTTCACAGCTCCAGGGTCCCAGGTTCGATTCCGGCTTTGGTCACTGTCTGTGCGGAGTCTGCACATCCTCCCCGTGTTTGCGTGGGTTTCCTCCGGGTGCTCCGGTTTCCTCCCACAGTCCAAAGATGTGCAAGTTAGGTGGATTGGCCATGATCATCATAGAATATCATAGAATTTACAGTTCAGAAGGAGGCCATTCGGCCCATCGAGTCTGCACCGGCTCCTGGAAAGAGCACCCTACCCAAGGTCAACACCTCCACCCTATCCCCATAACCCAGTAACCCCACCCAACACTAAGGTAAATTTTGGACACGAAGGGCAATTTATCATGGCCAATCCACCTAACCTGCACTTCTTTTGGACTGTGAGAGGAAACCGGAGCACCCGGAGGAAACCTGCGCACACACGGGGAGGATGTGCAGACTCCGCACAGACAGTGACCCAAGCCGGAATCAAACCTGGGACCCTGGAGCTGTGAAGCAATTGTGCTATCCACAATGTTACCGTGCTGCCCCCTAAATTGCCCTTAGTGTCCAAAATTGCCCTTAGTGTTGGGTGGGGTTGCTGGGTTATGGGGATAGGGTGGAGGTGTTGACCTTGGGTGGGGTGCTCTTTCCAAGAGCCGGTGCAGACTCGATGGGCCGAATGGCCTCCTTCTACACTGTAAATTCTATGATCTCCAAAGAGACAAGATCAACAGCATGGAGTTTACTGGCAGAGGATCAGTTCTCTCAACATGTATGACCATAAATGTCTCTGGAAGCTCAGATTTTTGGTTGCTGACATTTTCAACTTCCTGGAACAAGATCTTCTTCCCAGTGTCGGTGGACGTCAAGGTGCCTGTCACTGGAGGGCCATCTCCGGGTCTCTGTCTATCCTTGAAGTTGTGTTCATTCCTTTACAAGGAGAGAAGGCAGAGAGGTGCAAGTGGATATCAGGGGAGGACAACATTTGTGGAAGGAGAGCCATGGGAGCAACAGGGCAATCGGATGAGGGTCAATTTAAATGTTGGCTGTTTAGATCAGGATGTGAGGTGCCTGGAAAGAGGGAAAGGAGTGCACCTGAAATTGGTAAACCTTTACCACTCTCCTGATATTTCCTTCAGATTGGAGGAAATATACTCCAGCTGCTGACTTCCTCAGTCACTTTCATCCAGATATGCTTGGTTGGAAAAGCTGTCTTCTTCATCTCATCCTTGGGAAAGATCGTCGTACTGAAGTCTTTCAGAACCCACAGGTAAAAGTGAGAGACCTGTGGAGCAACCCTCCCAGGTTTCTTTCTCCATTCCTGTTTTTGATGCAGCCTGAAAAATCCATGTGCAGGTGGTCCTTTTAATGAGAAATCCTTTCTTTAGCAGATCGATTATGCCAACACATCTGCCCTTCCTAATTACAAACCTCTAATCCGGATGCTAATGCTGTGGCTCCGTTAAAGAGCGAAGGCAAAGCCCATTGGTAATTCCAACATATTCCCAACCTGCTTATTGTCCTGTCGTTTAACCAGGAAGAATCAACTTAAAATCCCAGCATGTTGTATGGGATCGTATATTCACTAAAAGATAGCAACAATTCATTTCATGTACTTACCTTTAAAGTATTAACACCAATCATATTTTTCTGCTTAATGTCTCTAAAATGCCATCAGCAGGACAAAAAATTGACATTGATGTAACCATTTATTTTCCATATTCATTGTACCCTTGTTCTGGATTCACCCTAATGGTTCAAATTTGCATTGATTGAAGGCAAAATGATATTGATTGGTTTGACAGCTAAACTAGTAGTGAAACAAACTCCCAAGGTGAAGCTTGAAAAATAGAACAAAATATTCAACCCATTGTGTCTGTGCCGGCCAAAAAAGAGCCATTAAGTCTAATCCCACTTTCCAGCTCTTGGTCATTAGTCATGTTTGTTACGGCACTTCAAGTGCAAATCCAATTTTTTTCCAAAACGTGATGAATGTTTCTGGCTGATTCTGGCAGTGAGTTGCAGATTCCCACTACCCACTGGGAGAAAATCTTTCACCTTAACTCCCTCTAATTCTTCTACCTATTACTTTGAACTTATGGACTCCGGTCATTGACCTCTCTGTTAATGGAAATAGGTCCTTCCTATCTACTCCATATGGACTTTTATACACCACCACATTCCCCCCCCCACCCACAACAGCCTCCCCACCCCCTTATCCGCACCCCCCAGCACCCCCTCCTCCTGCTACCGCTCAGGTCTCCGCTTTGTCATTCCAGTTGGTTGGCTCTAAATCATCAAAATTTGGAACATAGATAGAGAGGCTGTGTTTTCTGACACCACCACTGCAGAGGGCACACTCCCCGACATGCAGTACCTCCACATTAAAGAGCAGGTCCCTATGCTAGCCTTTGCCTGACTTACTGGATATGGTTCCATGCCACTATCCCCAAAGGCCAATTTTCTTCTTCTTCTGACCAACTGTTATGGGCGAGACATTTTCAGAACCCCAAAATGTGTCATGGAGTTCAACCAACCTCTCCCTTTAATGGATTTGTTGCTTTTCCTAGCACACGGCTTTTTCCCTCGGTGTGGGATTACAATTATGGACACATGGGTTTTTAAACACAAAACACTGTTTATTCCATGAACTCAACTTAACATCTTAAATAAACATTGGGTCTCGTAACACCCCTTACTTCAAAGATAACTCAGAAAATATTGCAACAGTAAATAATTCCTTAAAATGTTCCTTCAAACTTCCAAGAGACTTAATACCTTTAAACAAAATCACATCAGGTTAAAGGCTTCACTATTATAAGTTTAAATCACCCAAATGATCCAGAGATTGTCTTTCATGGCAGAGATCAAGCTCACTGCAAAATACACACACACACACAAGCTCTTTTTCAAACTGCAAAACTAAAAAGTGCAAAATGGCTGACCTGAGCTCAGCCCCACCCACTCTCTGACATCACTGTTTTCTTAAAGGTACATTGCTTAAACATCCATGTCTTAAAGGTACTCTCACATGACACCTCTCCCCAAGAAAAAAAAATAACCCATCAACTTCAAGATGGTTTCATTTTTCACTTTTGCACCATCCACTAAGAAATGTACACAGTAAATATATCTTTTCGTTTTTTAAAAACAACACATGCAAACAGGTATAATAATATAGTTCATTTTTCTTTGTTCTTCTTTCTCCAACCAAAATCCTTCTCAATTGATCACATTCGTGACAAAGCATCAGCTATCACATTTTCCCGTCCTGCCACATGTGCTATTTTTAAATGAAATCGCTGTAACAACAAACTCCAGCGAAACAGCCTTGCATTATTATTCCGGAATCGCTCCAAAAACGTCAAAGTATTATGATCAGTATATATAATGGTGTCAGATGGATTGCTGGTCACATAAATGTGAAAATGTTGCAAAGCCAGCACCAAACTCAAAGTCTCCTTCTCAATCTTCGAATACATTTTCTGGTGAGAATTCAATTTCTTTGAAAGATAACCAACAGGCCGCTCTAGCCCTTCGTCGTCGTCTTGTCGAAGCACCGCACCTACGCCCACATCACTCGCAACAACAGCCACTTTGAAGGGTTTGGTATAATTTGGGATGACTAACACAGGAGTAGTGGATAACACAACCTCCAGGCCGTCAAATGCCTATTGACAGTCTGCTGTCCACTGGAATTTGTTACGCTTCTTGAGCAAGTCCGTCAGTGGAGCGACCACACTGCTAACATTTGGTACAAATTTCCGGTAAAATCCACTCATACCAAGAAATCGCATTATTTCCCGTTGTGTCGAGGATATCGGAAACTCCCCAATAACCTTTGTTTTCACATCTCGTGGGACCAGTCAATATTGTCCGATTGTATGGCCAAGGAAAGTGACAGGGGCTTTTCCAAATTCACTTTTGGCTAGGTTTATCACCAAATCCGCCTCCTGAAGTCGATCGAATAACTCCCTCAGATGTTTTAAATGTTCTTTCCATGTCTGGCTGAAAACTACCAGATCGTCGATGTATACCGCATAATTGGGTAATCCTGAAACGACTGTATTAGTTAACCGTTGAAATGTTGCTGGGGCTTTTTCATGCGAAATGGCATAACTTTGAACTGGTATGTACCATCTGGAGTCACAAAAGCTGAAATCTCCTTCGCCCTTTCGGATAAAGGTACTTGCCAGTAAACTTTCAGTAAATCCAATTTGGAAATAAAAGCGGACTGTCCCACTTTCTCAATGCAATCCTCCAAACGTGGGACAGGATAAGAGTCTGTTCTTGTAACTGCATTCACCTTTCGATAATCCACACACAACCATTGGGTACCGTCTGGTTTAGGCACCATCACTATGGGTGAGCTCCATTTGCTGCAACCCACTTCAATTATGCCATTCTTCAGCATACCCTCAATCTCTCTGTTAACCTGTGCCAATTTTAAAGGATTAAGTCTATATGGATGTTGTTTGATAGGAACAGCATTGCCCACATCTACATCATGTATAGCCATTTTAATACTTCCCAATTTATCTCGACAAACCTGTCCATGTGATATCAATAACTCTTTCAGGTCAGTTCGTTTTTCCTCTGGAAGGTAACTTAACAAATCATCCCAATTTTTAAGAACATCCTCATTTTCCAATTTAATTTGAGGCATGTCAAATTCACAGTCATCTGGATTTGGTTTGTCACTTTGAGTTAGAATCATTAAAACCTCCTTTTCCTCTCCTTCCCTTTCAAAGTACCTTTTAAGCATATTCACATGACACACTCAGTGAATCTTCCTTCTATCTGGTGTGTTTACCACATAATTCACCTCACTTAATTTCCTTTCAAACTGATACGGTCCACAAAACTAAGCTTTTAAAGCCTCCCCTGCCACTGGTAACAGCACTAAAACTTTATCCCCACTGGCAAAACTACGAAATTTGGATTTCTTGTCCGCTCCCCGTTTCATCACATTTTGTGCAACTTTCAAATGTTGTCTAGCCAATTCACCTGCTCTATTTAATCGTTCCCTAAAATTTGACACGTAATCCAATAGTGTAATTTCCGATTTCTCACCAACCAATTTTTCCTTAATCAATTTAAGTGGTCCTCTTACCTCATGACAAAAAATTAGTTCAAAATGACTAAATTTGGTCGACTCCTTTATATATAACAATACGAATGGGATTCCTTTATCCCAATCCTCTGGATAATCTTGACAATACGCCCTCAACATTGTCTTTAATGTCTGATGCCACCTTTCTAACGCTGCCTGCGATTCTGGATGGTACGCAGTTGATTTAAATTGTTTTATTCCTAAGCTATCCATACCTTTTTTGAATAACTTTGAAGTAAAATTTGTTCCTTGATCCAATTGAATTTCTGTGGGTAGTCCATATCTAGTAAAGAATTTAAGTAACTCCTCCACAATCTTTTTAGCTGCAATATTATGTACTGAAATGGCCTCTGGAATCCTAGTAGACACATCCATTAGTCAAAAGATATTGATTACCACTTTTTGTTTTAGGAAGCGGTCCTACACAATCGATTAGGACCCTTGTAAAAGGTTTGTCAAATGCTAGAATGGGTATTAAGGGTGCTGGTTTTATCACTGCTTGAGGTTTCCCTATCACTTGACATGTGTGACATGATTGACAAAATTTAACTACATCTTTATGTAGTCCAGGCCAATAAGAATGTTTCTGGATTTTAGCTTGAATTTTGCTTATTCCCAAATGACCTCCCACTGGTACCTCATGTGCAACTCGCAACACCTCCTTTCTATACCCTACCGGCAATCCTACTTGATGAACCTCTGCCCACTTTTCATCCGCCTGCATATGTACACGTCTCCATTTTCTCATCAAGCCATCATTTTTACCGTAATAACACTCTGGTATACTCTCAGATTCCTCTTCCATATATGCTTTCTGATATATCCGTTTTATTTCTACATTTTTCTGTTGTAACTCCGCCAATTTTCCTGAGCTAAAAATATCCGCCTCATCCTCCACCTGTTCTTGTTCTTTTTCAACAATCTGATCAAAAATCGTTTCTGATAATTGCACTTCAACTTCATCTTCACTCTTTGATTTCTCCTCTTGTCTTAACCTGTGACTTTGCGACATTGTTACTACACAATCCGGAAAAATCCCAGGATATTCGTCCTTCAACACTTCAGTTGACTGATTTTCCACTGGCTTATCAACCACAGTAGGCATCACTCCCACCTGCGATCCAGCTATATCATTACCCAAGATAAACTGCATTCCTGGACAAGATAGTTTATCGATTACTCCTACTACCACTTCACCACTCTTCACTGGACTTTCCAACCTTACCTTATACAATGAAACGCTACTCCTCTCACCCAGAATTCCACATATCACCACATTTTCTGGCAACATTCTTCCTAAACTACATAATTCCTCATCTCTTACCATTAAAGATTGACTAGCCCCTGTATCTCTTAAAATTGTGACTTCTTTACCTGCTCCTCCTGATACACATGAGTAAACTTTACCCACACAAGTAAATTCTTCAAAGACATCTGGTCGTTCTTAACAATTACTTCTTGAACAGGCTGTACAATCATTTGCACCTCCTTCGTTTCCCTTGGGCTTTCCTTCACCACTCTAACAAACCCCACTGTCTTATCCTGTTTTACCACATCAGCCTTCCCAGTGCTTTTCTTCAACCACCAACACTGTGACTTTACATGGCCTAGTTTATTACAGTGAAAACATTTGAAATTTTTCATTTCTTTTTCACCATCCTGGATTTCTTTTTTAATCTGAGATATACTCTCTTTATTGCCTCCCATCAGATCACCTTTATCTTTACTACTTGAGTATTTCTCATATCCCCAGTTTCTATCCCTCACCGGCTGAAACTGATGTCGGAAACCAATCTTTGATTTATGAACTAATTCATAATCATCTGCCATTTCCGCTGCTAATCTTGCAGTTTTAATCCTCTGTTCTTCTACATGAGTTCTCACTACATCAGGAATTGAATTTTTAAACTCCTCCAAAGTATAATTTCTCTGAGAGCTTCATGCGTTTGGTCTATTTTCAAAGCCCTTATCCACCTATCAAAATTACTCTGTTTGATCCTTTCAAACTCCATGTATGTTTGACCAGGTTCTTTCCTTAAATTTCTACACCTTTGTCTGTGGGCTTCAGGCACTAGTTCATAAGCACCTAAGATGGATTTTTTCACCTCCTCATATGTCTCAGATACCTCCTCCGGTAGTGATGCAGACACTTCACTAGCCCTACCTACCAGCTTTGTTTGAATCAGTAATACCCACATGTCCTGTGGCCATTTCATTTGTTTAGCTACCTTCTCAAATGAAATGAAAAAGGCTTCCACTTCCTTCTCGTCAAACCTTGGCAATGCTTGGACATATTTAAATAGATTCCCACCAAGCCTTCGACTATGACGCTCTTTCTCACTATCCTCATCACTATCATCCAACTGTACGTTTCCCTTTACGTCTGCCAATTTTAACTGATTGTCATGTTTCATGGCCATTTTCTGAAGTTCAAACTCCCTCTCTTTATCTTTTTCCCTGATCTGTATCTCCCTTTCTTTTTCTTTTTGTTCTGCTCGGGCTATTCTTTCTTTTCTCCTTTCTTCTCTCTCCTTTTCTTTTTCCTCTCTCTCTCTCTCTCTTTCTTTTTCCTCTCTCTCTCTTTCTCTTTCTCTTTACTCTCTCTCACTCTCGGATTCAAGCCACTTTAATTCTTTCTCCTGTTCCATTTGTTTAATTTGCAACTGAATTTTTGCCATTTCCAATGAGTCAAACTCAGGCAACTTTAAACGCTTAACCTCCGCCATAATTACCTCATCTTTTCGCATTTTGTCAGGTAATGTTAACTGCAATGTTCTTGCCAAATCTAACAGTCTGCTTTTCGTTTCTGTCCGTAAAGTACTGCGTGTGGCCTTCTCCACCCTCAAAAACTTCTGAGCCTCTGAAAGAGCCATTGTTCGCAACACTCTCCCCACTTAAACTAAAATACCACACTGGAAAAGCAACAATCCTTCACTGTCTTTAAGTTCACAAAAGCCAATCCAATAGATAGACTTTTATCCCCCTCGAGCCTCCAATTGTTATGGGCGAGGCGTTTTCAGAACCTCAAAATGTATCATGGAGTTCAACCAACCTCTCCCTTTAATGAATTTGTTGCTTTTCCTAACACACGGCTTTTTCCCTAGGTGTGGGATTACAATTATGGACACATGGGTTTTTAAACACAAAACACTGTTTATTCCATGAACTCAACTTAACATCTTAAATAAACATTGGATCTCTTAATACCCCTTACTTCAAAGATAACTCAGAAAATATTGCAACAGTAAATAATTCCTTAAAATGTTCCTTCAAACTTCCAAGAGACTTAACACCTTTAAACAAAATCACATCAGGTTAAAGGCTTCACTATTATAAGTTTAAATCACCCTAATGATCCAGAGATAGTTTTTCATGGCAGAGATCCAGCTCACTGCAAAACACACACACACACACAGCTCTTTTTCAAACTGCAAAACTAAAAACTGCAAAATGGCTGACCTGAGCTCAGCCCCACCAACTCTCTGACATCACTGTTTTCTTCAAGGTACATTGCTTAAACATCCATGTCTTAAAGGTACTCTCACATGACACCAACACAATGCCTGTTGGGGTAGGACTGACAACCCCACCATGTCTGCAAGAGGACCAATTTCTGGTGGTTTGTTGGCCCAGCAGTTTCTGTGCAGCCTTTCTTAATAATTTTACTGAACATATTTAGCACATTTTCTATTCTAAAGCTAACCAGATAATTATTTTTTTAAATGCTGAAGTATATGGTTATACCATCTTTTCAAATGAAGCCAATAAAAGTAAACTGGTAAAGTGGTAGCACAGTGGTTAGCTTTACAGCGCAAGGACCTGGGTTCGATTGCCGGCTTGGTTCACTGGCTTTGCGGAGTCTGCATGTTCTCCCCATGTCTCCGTGGGTTTCCTCCGGGTGCTCCGGTTTCCTCCCACAATTCCCGAAAGATGTGCTTGTTAGGTGAATTGGATATTCTGAATTCTCCCTCAGTGTACCTGAACAGGCTCTGGAATGTGCTGACTAGGGGATTTTCACAGTAACGTCATTGTAGTGTTAACATAAGCCTGCTTGTGACACAAATCAAGATTATTATTAAGTAATATGTCATCAACTTCAATATAGGCCTAATTTTTTCAATGACATTTTCATGGCCCTTTGATCTTATTTATGTTTCTGTCCTCAGTTTTGATATGTTATCTGTCAAGATAAATAATCAAGAAAGCTACATTTTTTCAATTGTGAAAAAACCCTCAGAACAAACTGTTAGTTGGTTGCGCATGCACTCTAATATCAGAAGGCAAATTTACTCAGTTACTTGCCAGGCAAATAATTCAATAACACATCACTCTGTGCCAAAATAAAATGTTGCCTTTGGAATTTTTACAAAGCTAAAAAATTTCAAATACTGAACTGAATTGTGAGAAAACAGCCAAGAAAATTAATTTAGTAGTGAGTTGTAATGATTCATTTAGAGATCAATGATTCATGAGATAGAGAGCGAATGTTGAGAATCATTCCACCCCTCCCTGTAACTTGTCCTTGGAGGCACAGCTATAATTTATTTCCCCAGGATAAATTTATCACAAACTCAGTAGGTCTCCCTGCTGATGGACTAGCTGCAGCAAAAATCTAAGATTATTTACAAGGCATGTATTATTTTACCTGCTTGGAATCACATTCGATAGAAGCAGCAATTCCACAAAAAAGAACCGTTCAATTTAAGAATAAGAAACAGGACAATCTTGCTCACAGTACAAAGATGCCCCCTAAAGATTCTTGTATGATCAATCAAAGGGTGCTGGTCAGGTACAAGATGAAGTAGATCAAAGTCAAGTTGCATGCAGTTCATCAATGTAAGAAGATACATTGGAATTTTAGTATCAGATCTACGTTCTGCAACAGTGGGTTTCTGCTGCAATGTTATATAATACATATGTAAGGAGAAATTTAAGGTTTAAATGAGATCTGTGAAACTAAAAATAACACTCGAATGAATGACAATTTAAAATCCCTTCGAATATTCTATAGGAATGGCAAACAACACTGTCAAATTGTAATTGTAATCTTGTTTAATAAAGGCGTCTTACAGATGTTCGACTGAAAGCACCTTAAGCAAAGTAAACCTATTTTTATTAAATCGCATATTAATAAAGGCACAACGAAACATGCTCATTTCAACAACTTGCATTTACGTAGGACCATTAATGTAATAAACAGTTTCACAGAGCAGAGACAGATGGCAAGCAATAATAAAAGAATGAGAGTAGAAGGCTAAAGACATGGACAGAGAGGTTGGTTTTGAGGAGGAGGATTTTGAAAATGAGGATGGAAGAAGCAAGAATATGGGTTTAGTGAGAAAGTTCCAGAAGGGGGGTGGTTCTGGCCTCGTGAAAGGAGTTGGGGGGAAGGAGGGGGAGGTGCTGCTCTCTGGAAAAGTGGAGGGAGTGTTTCTGGCCTTGGAAAAGAGTGGGGGATTGGTTCTGTCCTCGGTAGTTCTGGACTCAGGAAAGGAGGGGGTGGTTCTGGTCTCGGGAAAGGGGGGGGGGTGATGGTTCTAGCCTTCAGAAAGGGGGGAGGGGTTGTTCTGGCCTCGGGAAAGGGGATGTTTCTGGCCTCAAGAAAGAAGGGGGCGGTTCAGGCCTTGGGAAAGGAATGGGAGGTGGGTCTAGCCTCGGGAAACGAGTTGGAGGGTGTGGAGGTTCAGGCCTTGGGAAAGGAGTTGAGGGGAGTTCTAGCCTCGAGTACAAAGTTTGGTAGGTTAGATTCTGGCCTTGAAAAAGGAGTTGGGAGGAGGGTGCTGGTCGTTTCATCCAAAAGACACAGTTCTGAAACATAACAATCTTATAAACCTCATATTTAGAACTATGTAAGGGGCGTGATTCTCTGGAAAAAGTTGTGTGTGGTAGCGAGCGGGAATTGCCGTGCGCTTCCCGGCGCTAAGCCGAGCGAGGCCGGCAACGCTATTCAACGTTAATTGATTCACTTAACGAGGCCTCCCGGGCTTCTCGCTACAAATGAAGGCTGATTCGCCGGGACCGTGCTCGCCAGCCCTCCACTGACAAAGCTGAGCAGCACTTAAGCTCAGCCAACCCCAGCCAGCTCACAATAATAGCGCCGAGGAGACCAGGCCCAAGATTCGGGGATGCTGACCTGGGGTGGCTCCTAGACGCAGTGGAGGCCAGGAGAAACGTCCTGTTCCCCCGATGGTCCCAGATGGTGAGCCATAGGGCAGCCAGTGCTGCCTGGGATGAGGTGGCGGCAGCTGTGAGCTCGGGGAGTGTGACCAGGAGGACTGGCCTCTGGTGCCGAAAAAAGGTCAATGACCTACACTGGGCAGCACGAGTGAGTAAACACCAACCACCCCCACGCCCCCAAGGAATCATGCACCACCCCCTGCCTCTACATGCGACCCCCAACCCTCCCTCCAAACCCTCCCCCTTCAACGCCCCACAATCCTCCCTCTACGGGCGCAGGAGATGTCACTGACAATACATGGCACCGAGACATACACTGCTAGGGTGGTGACCATAGTGGAGTGGCACAGCTGTGTATGTGCCGTCGACAAGTGAGCCAGGGTTCTCCGGCCTCAGAGCCCCCAGAGGACGCCCGCCAGGGGCATCAAAGGCCACGAGAAGGTCAATTCCCTATTAGCGATAGCCTTCAGCCACACGGCCAGAGGCCTCGGCAATTTGTGGGGGTTATGGGTGGTCAGTGGGCCAGACAGGCAGGGACAAGGGTTGCCCCAGGAACGAGTACACAAGATCCAGGGATTGGCATAGTGGTGCCGCCCCAGCACCTCCCCACCAAACTCTCTGCGGCCCACCCCTGCAGAAAGTCCCACACCCCGAGCCGAATGTCCTCCACCCCCTGCCAAGCACAGGGGCGGCAATCCCAGCACTCCTGGCTCTTTGCCTGTGAGCAAAGATAGCTACTCATCTCCTCGGCTCCCCACTGAAGTCCTTCCGCCAGATTCACGTTTTTCAAAAGGAGTACTAATAGGTGCCAGTGTGACCGCTTGCTGGGGAAGCCGCTGAATAACGGGAGGCTATTGAATATGGGGTGGCTTTTGTTAAATGTATGGTAATAGGGCTTAAGGGGTGATAATTGGTTTCGCGCCACGTTACGGCGAGATCCCGATTTTGCCTACGGGAGCGGGTTGGTTGCATCACAAACTGTTTGGTTCCAGGTGCAGTTCTCGTTTTTGGCCTCTCCCGCTATTCACCGGCCTCGTTTCACTTGAGCGAGAGTGCAACGAGGCCTGAGAATCACGCCCAAGGTGTTTCTGACGAAAATTACTTCACATGGTTCAATTGGTGTTACTATATCCTCACCTATGCTCGGCGGAAACTCCTATTTGTACAACGCCAATCTAAGATGACATTTGAACACAATAGTAAGGTCGTGGCCCAGTAGGCAGGATTTAACTAAATGGGAACAAAGTCCCAGAGTGAGCACGTTTAGCTGCATGAATCACGGTGCTCACAGCACCGGGAAAACAGCACTATAAAATGGCACCTGGATTAAATAGGAGGCCTCAGCGGGAAACTCCTCAGTTATAAATCTGTCCTGATCTCTGGAGCTTTCAAGCGACCCCCTGCCCCCCCCCCCCCTTCCCCGCTTCATCCCAACACTCACGCAGGGCAGCCCCTCCGGTCTGATTGCCATCACACAAAAAATGCCAGATTGTCACCTTGGCAGTGCCAGCCTGGCATTATGGCAGTGCCGCTGGCAGTGCCACCCAAGCACCTTGTGGTGCCAGGCTGTCACCCAGGTGGCACTGCCAGGGTACCAAGCAGGCAGTGTCACGGTACCCAGATGGCACTAGCAGTGCCAGGATATCACCCTGCCAAAGGGCATGCACCTGGGGCCCTCCAATCACCTGGGAGCCCCCCACAAGTGCCGTTCCATCTGGTCCCCGTTTCTGGAGACCAATGCTGAACGACCCTCGCCCGAGATCTCCATGGCGAAGGCGATAGATCCCAACGCCCCGGGTACCTCAGGGAACTGCATATTAAAGTGAGACAAGCTGTCTCGCTTTAATATGCAAATTTGCCAAAAAGTGATCTCGTCCACAATGGGCAGGATTTATATCGCAACATCTTGCAAGATCACATTAGATCTCACGATGCGTTGCGAGCCAGGTAGACCCCGGGAGTCAGGTCTCCGGCTTCTATTGACCATGTTCTGCCATGGCAAGCTGCTTTTCGGACGCAGTGTGGTCATTCGATCGTGCCCATTATCTCATTATCTGAACTGCAAAGAGCTAAATATGTTAGCTCCTGAAAACAATCCCAATGCGTAATTAAATCATGCCACATGATTAAAATCCAGGTAACACATCAACTTTGTGCTGCCTATTTATTCTCATATTTTCTGCAAAAAGACAATGCTAATCATACCGTTCATTGGTTGTAAGTATCAGCAGGGAGCACAGGCCTTTCGGCAGAGTTTGGAGCATCCAAGCTGTTGCAGTAAAAACACAGACTGTGGTCGTGCAAGGTCAGCTTGTTGCTATGAAATCTCAGACTGCTGCCATCATGACTGTGGATTGTACAGGATTTCACAATAGTCGAGCAAACTGGTCTCCAATTGATTACTAGGACTATTGAAGTCCTACCCAATGGGAGCAGGCAATGGCTACATGGAGCACAAACCTTCTGCCTGGGTATTCTAGGCCCAGAGCTGCTCAAGATCACCCTAAAATCCAGGAACCTTTCCCAAGCCATGCTGCAAGCATTGGTCGGCAGTACGTAGCACTAAGCCAGGCAAAGATATCTAGAGCAAATGCAAAATACTGCACGTGCTGAAAATCTGAAATAAAAACAGAAAATGCTGGAAATGCGGGGAAATGCAGGGGCGGCACGGTAGCACAGTGATCAGCACTATTGCTTCACAGCACCAGGTACCCCAGTTCGATTCCCGACTTGAGTCACTGTGTGGAGTTTGCACGTTCTCCCCGTGTCTGAGTACGTTTCCTCCGGGTCGTCCGGTTTCCCTCGCAGTCCAAAGATGTGCGGGTTCGGTGGATTGGTCACGTTAAATTGCCCCGTAGTGCCAAACGTTAGGTGGGGTTATACGGATGGGGGGGGGGAGGGGGGGGGGAGGTGAGCTTGGGTGGGGTGCTCTTACAGGGGCCAGTGTGGACCCGATGGGCCAAATGGCCTCCTTCTGCACTGTAGATTCTATGATTCAACTGTGGATAGAGAAACAAAGTAAAGCTTCAGACTGATGGCTATTCATCAGAACGGTACATGGATGACAGACATAAAGGGAGTGCACAGGGTGAGTAGTTTACATTCGTATGTACGTGGAATGACTTCACTTATAAATTTAGTTTGAAATTTGAATTTTTTTGGTAGCTTTTACTTTTACGTTGTGGTCAGTCCGACATTATAATGGTCAGCGATAGAACAAAGGCAAGGTGTGGGGCTGTTGCCGATTGGAGAATTTGGTTTGCTGTTACTGGTTTTGCACTCAAATCAGTTCTTCACGTACAGCCTGGGAAGAAAGGAGTTTTATTGGTTACCTCCTTCATTATTCTTCTCCCACTTCTCCTTTTCCTCCTCCTCCTCAAACACTTCAGCAGCTTGCCAACTAGATGGTGCCAAAAGGGACAGCATTGTGGCACAGTGGTGAGCACTGCTGCCTCACAGTGCCAGGGACCCAGGTTCAATTCTGGCCTTGGGTAACTGCCTGATGTAAGGTTAGGTGGGGTTACGTGGATAGGGCAGGGAATCGGCCTAGATAGGGTTCACTTTCAGAGGGTCATTGCAGACTCGATGGGCCGAATGGCCTCCTTCTGGACTATACAGATTCTATGATTCTATGATTTAATGAAGGACCCTCCCATCAGGGTGTGCAGCATGCAGCAAATCACCAGAAATCTTAACTTGCAATGGCCACAAAGCAATGTACGTGCAGTAAATAACATTCTGCTGAGTACAGCAGGGCTCTTTCAGAGTGGTGCAGGTACTGGAAATGTTGGGCGTGATTAAAGTGTTGTTTCGTGCTCATTTGTCGGGGCATTTCTTGGTGGTTGCAGGGCCAAGAATAATTCCGCTATTCAACGGCACTTTGCCATTTATTTTGACCTCAGAGAGTTTCTCCCCATCGAGGTCACACTTTGACATCCGTCTTCTCCTCTCATCTAATGAGCAAGCCCCCCCCCTCCACTCCACCGGGCCCAACCCCTAGCGCTGCCACCCTGGCACCCTGGTAGTGAGCCTGGAACCCTGAGAGTAAACTAGCAAGAGAAATTTAAAAAGAATATAATGTTTAGCTGTATAAATATAAGGAAATTAGCTAAAGTAACCATGGGCGCTGAGAGGCAGAGAGAGGAAAAAATATAATCAAAATAAGGAAATGACGGAGACATTAAAGAAAACTTTGTATCTGTCTTCATGGTAGAAGACATAGAAAAAAAAATCAGAAATTGTGGGGAAGCAAGGAAAAGAGGGAATCGGGGATGTTATTAGTAAACAAAAAGTATTGGAGAAATTAATGGGACTTAAAATTCAACTAATCCCCTGGACCTGATGTTCTGCATCCTGAAGTTTTAAAAGAGTTCACTACCGCAATAGTGGACACATTGTTTATTATTTTCCAGAATTCCCTAGGTTCTAGAACAGTCCCCATGGGATGGAAGGTAACAAATGTACTCTCATTATTCAAAAAAGGAAGAAACCAGGGCTCTATAATGTAGTTAGCCTGGCATCAATAGCAGAAAAAAGTGTTAGAAATAGTTCTTCGAGATGTGATAATGGGGCCCTTAGAGAATCACAATATGATTAAGCAGAGTCAAGATGATTTAAGAAAGGGAAATCATGTTTGACAAATCTGTTTGAGTTTTTCTTAAGGTTGTAACTAACAGGATAGATAGGGGAACCCGTGGATGTAGTGTATATAGATTTTCAGAAATAATTCTGTAAGGTTCTGTACAAGAGGTGATTACACAAAATTAGGGGTCACTTGATGCATATATATATATACATATACCAGATGCTGCACCCTGACCCTGAATATGTGAATTGCCCCAAGGGCAATTTTTATGTACTGCCTTGTGATCAGGTCTAATGCAATAGGTTCTGCTCAGAGGGGTTGGTTTCAGAGCCAGGTCCATTATCTTAGGAAAGCTTATAAAAAGGCTTTTAAAAAGACAAAGAAAACACATCATCATTGGAGGAATGCCTTTGTGCACAGTTGCCTATTGGGTACTGTAGACTGCCATAGTCAGGTGACCTCTGACATAATTCCTTTGCATGGCATTCCTTTGGACGGCGCGGTAGCACAGTGGTTAGCACTGTTGCTTCACAGTGTCAAGGTCCCAAGTTCGATTCCCCTTGGGTCACTGTCTGTATGAAGTCTGCGCATTCTCCCCGTGGCTGTGTGGGTTTCCTCCGGGTGCTCCGGTTTCCTCCCACAAGTCCCTAAAGACGTGCTTGTTAGATGAATTGGACATTCTGAATTCTCTCTCTGAGTACCCGAACAGGCGGCGGGATGTGGCGACCAGGGGATTTTCACAGTAACTTCATTGCAGTGTTAAGGTAAGGCTACTTGTGACAATAATAAAGATTATTATTATTATTATTGTGTGTAAAGGATTTCTAGCAGAAACCATTTTACTCACCACGTGGAACATGGTGTCAAGAGTGTGCAGCTGAAATTGAGTGGACTCTGATAGCTGGCAGCCGCTGTATGAAACAGCAGAGAATAATTGATACTTCAGTCTTCAACTTTGTCCATGCCATTGACTGCAGGGTGAGTTAGTATAGCTTTGAATATTCCTATAGAGGTGAAGGCACATTTGAAGATGAATTGGAAATTCTTCCAGTCTCAGTGGCAGGACTTTGAAATTTCCAGATAATTAACGAAGAAACCTGAACAAAGAAGAGTAGCGACTCTGTTATCAGTGCTGGGGCAAAGCGCTGCAAGTTGTATCGCACCCTTGACCTCACTGAGGAGCAGAAAAGCCAGTCTTGTGAAATGTTGGAGGCCGAAGATCTACTTTGACCCCCCTCTCATGCTTTTTTATGAATGCTATGTGATTAACAACAGAGGTCAAGGAGAGGTGTGGGGGCGGGGAGGTAGATATTGATCAGTATGTGACTTCCATGAGACGTCTCGCTGAATTTTGGGGGTTTACATACAAACTTAATTGAAGAATGATCTCATCAGAGACAGGATTGCTTTAGGAACAAGAGATCCCGCTGAGAGAAGAGAAAATTACTCTCAAGAAAGCTATTGACATGTGCAGAAGCTCTTAAATGATTAATGATCAGCTGAAGAGTATTGATGGGAGAACTGGCATGGCTTTGTACTATGCGAGAGGCAGTTCAGGCCTTCCGAGCAGAAGACAATGGAAAAAAGCAAGAACTATTTACAGAAGGAAATATCAAGGCCAGACTACTGGATGCAAATATTGCAGAGGACACCAAACAGAAGAAAAGGAAACATGCCCAGTGTGGGGAAAGCAGTGCTCTAAATGCAAGGAGCTGAATCACATTACACGCAAGTGTTTTGATTTGTAGGGCCTACTACCATTCAATGTGCAGAATTTGGTGAAGCCTGCCGAAGTGTACATGATGGCAAGGGGGCTAGGAGTATGGGGTGGGCATAACCATGTCCCATTCACAACTGCTGGAAAACTTTCCCCAATTAGCTCAGGGTGGGAAGGTCCTAATGAAGGAAAATCATGCCTACTATTGGCAGGATGCCAATTAGACTCATTAATGAACCACTTAACACCATTTATCCCACCAGAATTTATTTGTGGCTCAGAGCTTTAACTAGTTCCCATGGTTCCCAAATGCATAGATCTCCAGTGGCGCGTCAAATCCTGTTGGATTCACCTGCAACCTCCCCCCCCCCCCCCCCCTGGTGACCCTCAGGCTCTCATCCCTATCTCCAGGGATCCAGTAGCAATCGTCTGGGGAGGCATCAGAGCAGCCACTGCTCCCGATGACACTATCGGCAATGGAGAACTGTTGGTCTCTGATTTTCCGGCAGCTCTCAGAAGCAGGATTTCTGCCTGCTTGATGCCTTGGGAAGCCAGTACTTGCCAGATAAGTACCCGATGCATTGGGCCTCTCCCACAGAAGAGCAGGGCCCCAGCCAGTTCTCCAACTGTTGGGGGAAGATCCGCTTCCCGGAACTAAATTCCTCCAATTGTCTATCTATGACCAATCTTTTCATGCATGCAAATGTTAACAACGTCATTCTATTTTCCAGTCTCGACCCCATCCTGTGTAAATGCATGATGAATTTGCAATCAAGTTTGTTGTTCAAGTTATATTTGACATAAAAACATCAGAAATGTTGCAAAAATGCAGTTTACTCAACAGGCATTACACAATAGGAATAGAGGCTTGAAAGACCTGAAAGTTAATCTCTGTGCTTTTCATACTTCTTTGCCGATGCTGTTCCATGCTAGAAACATATAGCATGCATGCTATTGCCATGGACATAAGGAGAGTTTGAACCTATGAACAGCTTTACTTTGGCACTCTTTCCCAGAGAAGTATATTTTAGGCTGCATCCATGACCTATGAAGATGGGAAATAACAAGAATTCACTCTGGCATCTCCTGTTTGCTGCAAATTGTGGCAGAGGAACATTCCCCAAAATATGACTGCTTTCCTTTCCACTTATTCCAACTGAACATCCCAGATCTGTCCATTAAAGGAACATACCTAGTCATGTTCCAGCCCATGTTACACTGCTGACCTGAAAGATTCACAGTCACCAAAGGAATCAGTTTCCTGGGAAGAAAAACAGCTCTTTAAGAACACAGCTTTCCAAATATCCTGCCTACTGCCGATTAGAGCACTTTGCCTTTGTAAAAGACATCAAAGCAAATTCTAATTAGTTTCATTAGCTGACCTTGCTGCATTCGGCAAGGTCAATTGGTCAGACCATAATGTGAAGTCCCGTGAGGACACAGGAGTTCTGGAGCAGCTCCAACTGGGATTACTGATTGGTCCAATTTAGCATATTTTACAGCTACCCACTGGTTTTTGTTTTTTATTTTGAATTTATAATGCTGCACATTTAATTCCATTCTAATGCCATAAGTAGGAAGGTCTGATTATCTGGTACAAAATTAACTGTATTTGAATTACTAGGCATAAAGGGAAAACACTCACTGATTTATCCGTGACAGATGAGAATAAAATGGTTTTCTGCTTATCTTTATCCAAATTCTGAAATAAGCATCATTGACTGAGAATAATAATAACTGAGCTGATACATTCAAAATAGGTTTGTCACCTATTCCAGTACCATGTCATTTCCAAAAGTAACATAGTAACCATGGGGGATTTTAAGGGATTAGTTGTGGCTTTTCTTTTTAAGTTTAACATCAAATTAAAACTCTAAATATTGTAGTTAGGTTTCAACAAATATTTTGAAGGTTTTGGGGACCATATTTCCCGTCCTCAGTCACAGTGAATGCCCATTTACTGGGGCAAAGATCAGAGGAAAGACATCATAGTCCTATTTGACATGTCATTACCCTCTCCCCTGGCATTCCTGGCCCAGCCCAATTTTCTGGCAATGTAGCGGAGTGCCAAAATACAGGGGTGAAGTGGCTGGGTTTCACATCACATCCAGGATTTTGAGGAAGCCAGTAAGCCTGCCAAAAAAGGAAGTAGGAAGTTTTATTTAAAGTGCTGAACTAGAACTCCAAATCTTCAGTCTTTACACCTGAATGGATATTCTCCTCTCGAAGCCATGGAGACCTGTGACCAGGTTCATAGTTGATGGACCTTGAAAAGCATGGTGGACTTTGGGGGTGTTGAGGCAAATAGTAGCTCAGCAAATTTTTAAAAATAACATTACATCCAATGGAGGCAGTACGCAGACTGCCTGCTCATCATTACAGTGGCATGCAGCTCAGTGCTAAACATGTTGCTGAGTGGCTGCACACCAGCAGGGGGCCCAGGTTTATGCGATGTTAGCACCACTAAACCGAGCCTGCAATATTTAAAGCAAGCCATTACCTCTTCAAGGAAAGGGACATTCTGGCTGCTGGAAGTGGCTGGAAAGAGTTTTTGAGCTAGAAGAAATACGCAAATGGTGCATCAGGGCAGAGTTCTGATGCAGCATGGAAGCCTTGGTTCAGTAGGTTGATAGGACGGGATAGATCCTCTACCCACCATGGCTCAGACCTTACAGACAGGCATTGGGAAGACAGTGGGAGCAGATTGCCATCATTGTCAATGCAAGCAGTCTCGCTGCAAGGACCTTGCTGTAGTGCAGTAAAAGCCGGAGGCGGGGGGGGGGGGGGGGGGGGGGGGGTGACGAGGGAACGGGCCAAGTGACCGGGGTGATCCCCACGGGACTGGGGCGTTACCCAGCCACGGTCCGCCATTGTGGTGGCCTGCAAGGCAACCATCTTGCTGCGCACTCCACTGACCACCCACCTTGGCCCCTGGTTCGGCAGAGTGCCACCGGCCATATGGATGCCCCCAGCCCAACACCCCTGCACCCCGCCCACCGCCATACCCCCCACCAGCCAACAGGCCGCCACCCGCCGGCGGGACATCAGTAGGCCCACTCAGGGCAATGGCCACTGTAGCCCCTATGGTGGTGCCGGGCATGGGCCACTGGGAAGGGGAGCGCGACCGACGGTACATCTTGCAGCAGAGACGGTCGCCAGGACCAGAGGCCCCACAGTGTTGGGCACCGACGGGGCCAGGGGTGCGGAGTTGGGGGGGCATATGAGGGCATGAGGGGGCAGAGCCCGCAGTGTTAACCGGGGCCACTATGTAGCCCATTGCATCTGGTTGGGAACAGGGGGGATGCACCATGCTAGCCTTTCACCCCCTGCAGACAATGGATATTGGAATTCAACCAGCAATGGTGGCCTTCCTGCTAGTCACCACAGCCCTGGGGGATACCCTGCGACTGTACGAGCTGAGTTGCTCAAGGAGGAAGAAGCTGCAGCAGCGGATCATGCAGCAGTGGAGTGTGCAGTAGTGGAGCCTGCTCCAGAGGAACAGCGCGCAGCCGCTCATGAGGAGGAGGTGCAAAGGAGGCGCCACATGTGACCTCATGTGTACCAGCAGCACCTGTGATTCGAGGACCTGCTGGACCGGACATGCCGTTGAAGACTCTGGCTGAGCAGGCAGACAGTGCTGCATCTCTGTCATATCATGGCGTACCTGGCACCGTGGGGGAATGGGTGGGGACAGTCGCCCTGAACCTCTGCGACATGGGATCCTTCCAGGCACTGAGCGGTGACCTGTCCAGAATCTCACAGTGGTCAAGCGGTGCTTCGGCATCCTGAAGCTGCAGTTCAGGTAATTGGACTGCTCTGGAGGTGCTCTCCAGTATGACATTGAGAGAGCCGCCCGCATTGTGGCGACCTGCTGCGTCCTCCACAACAGCGCGCAACAGAGGGGTGATGTGCTGGAGAAGGAGGACGAACACCAGTCCTCGTTCCAACGAGTAGGATGCTGGGGAGGGTGAGGGTGAGTAGGACATGGGGCTCAGGCAGGCACGGGAGGCCGCATGACCTGTCCGCCAGGGCCAACATACATGGGATGCTCTGAACAGCCCGTTCCGCACTCCCATCTGACAGAGCGCCAAGGCAGGTTGTAACAATGTTAACAAGTGTTTAATGTGCACAAATAGTTATAGATATGCACCTTAGCCCCTATAATTAAACTGTGCCCTGCAGCCGTGCTAACTTAACTGGTGTCTAACTTTCTGGCCTTACGGGCCCTAACACTATGTCTAGCTCTCGACCTCTCTGTAAATGTCAGCAAAACCAAGGAACTGATCATCGACTTCAGGAAGTGTAGTATGCCACATGCCCCCATCTACATAAATGACTCCGAAGTGGAGATGGTTGATAGCTTTAGGTTCCTGGGGGTCACCATCACCAACAGTCTGTCCTTGTCTACTCACGTTGATGCAACAGTCAAGAAAGCCTAACAATATCTCTACTCTAGCACATGTGGCTAGCACTGTAGCTTCACAGCACCAGGGTCCCAGGTTCGAATCCCCGCACTGTCTGTGTGGAGTCTGCACGTTCTTCCCGTGTCTGCGTGGGTTTCCTCCGGGTGCTCCAGTTTTCTCCCACAGTCCAAAGACGTGCAGGTTAGGTGGATTGCCCATGCTAAATTGGCCTTAGTGTCCAAAAAAGGTTAGGAGGGGTTATTGGGTTACGGGGATAGGGTGGAAGTGAGGGCTTAAGTGGGTTGGTGCGGACTCGATGGGCCGACTGGCTTCCTTCTGCACTGTATGTTCTATGTTCTATGTATTTCCTACGGAAGCTAAAGAAATTCGGCATGTGTGCATCGACTCGCACAAACTTCTACAGATGTGCCATCGAGAGCATCATATCGGCTGCAGCAGAGCCTGGTATGGCAACTGCTCAGCCCCAGATCGTAGGAAACTGCAGAATGTGGTGAACTCAGCCCAACGCATCACACAAGCGTGCCATCCTCCCATTGATTCTGTCTACACCTCCCGCTGCCTCGGGAAGGCAGACTGCATTGTTAGAGGCCCCTCACACCCACGCTTTGCTCTCTTACAAACCCTTCCATCAGGAAGAAGATACAGAAGTCTGAAGACCCGCACATCCAGACATAGGAATAGCTTCTTCCCCACAGCTACTAGACTCCTCAACGACTCTCTCTCGGACTGATCTGTTCCCTGTAAGACACTATTCACAATTCCCTATGCTGCTCTTGCTAATGTATTTGCTTTGTTTGGCCCTTGTTCCGCACTGTAATCAATTACTTATTTGTCGATGTACTTTGTTGATTATTCTTTTTGTCTACTGTGTACAAAGAACAATTAACAATACAGCACAGGAACAGGCCCTTCGGCCCTCCAAGCCTTTACTGGTCATGGTACCAATCTTTGCCAAAACCTTCAGCACTTCCTTGTGCCGTATCCCTCTATATCCATCGTATCCATGTGTTAGTTAAGATGCCTTTTGAACGCCATTAATGTATTGTTATGGGCCAAGGATTAGAAAACTCCAAAGTATATCATGGAGTTCACTTGACCTACAACTGTTTATTGATTTTGGTTACGATGAGCACAAGAGCCTGTCTTTCAGGTGTTATTCAACAGCGGTCTTAGACGCTTTTAATCAAAAAACAAGCTTTACTCTACAAATTTAGTTAACATTTGTATAAACAGCCACAGTAAGACTTTTTATCAACTACAAACATAAAGACCCCACACAGCTACAGTAATCTATGTATAACCCTTAATGAATTCCCCCTTAACTGTTCCAATTCAATAACAAGATCCAATAAAACAAAAATCCCTTTTCACCAATACAGTAGGTAACTATAATCATTGGTTTTCTTCCTGGGAATAACTCTTTAAAATTGAAAATAGGGAGACAGGCCAAAATACTCCTCTGTCTGAGTCTGCAGCAGCCAAATGTGAAAATGAAACTAAAAACTCAGAGCCACAAACCAGCTCCAAAACCCAAAGCAAAAGTAAAAACTCACAGAGCCACAGCCCCGCTCTACCCTCAACCTCCACAACCTCCCCAGGCAACATGTTCCAGGCACTCACCACCCTCTGCGTACAAAACGTGCCTCGCACATCTCCTCTAAACTTTTCCCCACGGACCTTAAACCTATGCCCCCTGGTGGCTGACCCCCCACCCAGGGAAAGAATGCCTGCCCATCCAATCTATCCACATCCCTCTTGTACATATATATGAATATATGAATAGGATGGGAATAGAAGGATACGGACCCAGGAAGTGTACGAGATTGTAGTTTAGTCGGGCAGTATGGTCGGCACAGGCTTGGAGGGCCGAAGGGCCTGTTCCTGTGCTGTACATTTCTTTGTTCTTTGTTCTTTGTACTGTTCCCTTGGCCGCAGAAAAATACTTTTCACTGAACATCTGACAATAAATCAATCAATCAATCAAAGTGGATCCCCAGAAAACATATCAGGAGTGGAGGCGGCTGAGACTTCCGGTGGCCGCCATGGAGGAGTAAGTCGCACATTTGATAGCTCCCGCCTTTAACGGACTTTTGGGCCTTTTCCCCCGTTTTTTTCCGGATTTTATGGGATAAATCGGTGAAGAGTGAGACAGTAAGGAGAAATCCCCCTCTGGTGTATGGAGAATTGGACCAGAAGTGGCCGTGTGACAAGGTCCTATAAGGGAGACGCAAGTAGAGCTGGTAACACGGGACAGCATGGCGGGGCAGCCATGTGGACCGTGTGGAGACAACACAGTGGTCGATGGATCAGCTGGTGAAGTTTTTCGAGGATTTCTTCGCCAAGCTGAAGAAGACCATCCTGGACCCGATTAAGGCTTTGATTGATCAAGTGGTTCAGAATAAGGAAACCCACGCCGTGCGATCCAGAAGGTGGAGAAAGAGGTGTCCGAGCATGAAGAGTACATAACTGTGCTGGAGACCAAGGTGGAAATGATGAACGACCGCCCAAAAAGAATGCAGGAAAAGCTGGAGGACCTGGAGAATAGGTCCAGGAGGCAGAATCTCAGAATTGTTGGCCTTTCTGAAGGCAGTGAGAGATCGGTTTCGAGGGCTTATGTGACGGACATGTTGAAGAAATTGATGGGGGCTGGGGCGTTCCCTCGGCCTCTGGAATTGGACAGAGCGCACAGAGCCCTTGCGAGGAAGCCCCGAGCGAACGAGCCGCCGAGGGCCATGGTGGTATGTTTTCACCGTTTCATGGACAAGGAACACGTTTTGCGGTGGGCCAAGAATGAACGGAGCAGCAAGTGGGAGAACTGTGAGTTGCGCATCTACCAGGACCTGGGAGCGGATTTGGCCAAGAGACGAGCTGGGTTCCATCAGGCAAAAACGACCCTCTTTAAGAAGGGGGTGAAGTTCGGGATGCTGTACCCAGCCTGTCTGTGGGTCACACATGAGGAACGGGACTTCTACTTTGAAACGCCAGATGAAGTATGGACCTTTATTAAAGAAACAAAGCTGGAGGCAAATTAAAAGACATTGAAGCCTTGGAGAAGTACTGTGGCGGCGATTTGTTATGTTGGATTGTATAATTTAAGTAGCGTTATGTGAAATAAAGGGCTTTGTGGATGGTTAAAGGTTGCTTTGTCTTGCAGGGAGCTGGTTACAGGGGGGGATGGGCTTTGAATTTGTTTCTGCTTTTTGGGTGATTATTTTTCTAAAGTGACTGTTTCTTCACTGTTTTTTTTCTGATGTTTGTTTACTGGGGAATGTGATGCTTTTAAAATGTTTATTCATGCGGAGGGAGAGGGGAGAGAACAATAGGGAGACAGACTGCTTGGTGCCAGGGGCGGGCGCTATCAAGTCAGCATAGGTCAGCTGACTCTCGGAAGCGCAGTGGGGGGTGAGCAGGTGTTAAAACTGGAGCTTGACTTGGGGGATTGGGTTTCTAGTGTTGTTGCTAGGGGGGGAGGGAGGGGGAGCTGCTTTGCTGACAGGGAGGAACTGTTACTAGGGGACAAATGGGAGGTTGGGAACGGCAACTGCCCGAGTGGGGACTCGAGGAAGCGGAGGGCATGAGCTCGAGGCTGGCCTAAAAAAGGTGATGGCTAGTCGGCAGGGGGGGGAGGGGGGGGGGGGGTTGGAAGCCCCCCGTCCAGGTGATCACATGGAACATTAGAGGACTGAATGGGTTGGTCAAGAGGGCTCGCGTGTTCGCGCATTTGAGGGGGCTGAAAACGGACATGGCAATGCTACAAGAGACACACCTAAAGGTTACAGACCAGACGAGATTGAGGAAGGGGTGGGTCAACTTAGGACTGGACTCAAAGACCAGGGGGGTAGCGATCTTGATCAGTAAGCGAATGGCATTCGAGGCAGGGAAAATCGTGTCAGGCAAGGGGGGTAGGTACATAATGGTGAGTGGGAAGCTGGAGGGGGTGCGAGTGATACTTGTGAACATATATGCTCCGAATTGGAACGACGTGGAATTTATGAGGCGGGTTTTAGGTAAGATCCCAGACTTAGAGTCACATAACCATAGCATGGGAGGGGACTTCAATACAGTCATTGATCCGGAATTGGACTGGTGAACATCCAGGACAGGGAGGAGGCCGGCTGCGGCAAAGGAATTGAAGGGTTTTATGGAACAGATGGGGGGAGTAGACCCATGGAGGTTTGCACGGCTGAGGATGAAGGAGTTTTCCTTTTTCTCACATGTCCATAAGGTATACACTCGCACCGACTTTTCTGTTCTGAGCAGGGCGCTAATACCGAAGGTGGTGGATACTCAGTACTTGGCAATCACAGTGTCGGATCATGCCCCGCACTGGGTGGATCTACGAGTTAGTGTGGAGAGAGGGCAACGCCCGCTATGGAGACTGGATGTGGGGTTGCTAGCGGACGAAGCGATCTGTGGGCGGGTTAACAAGTCCATCCAGAACAACCTGGAAACAAATGATACGGGCAAGGTCTCTGCAGCGACGGTCTGGGAAGTTTTGAAGGCAGTAGTCAGAGGGGAATTAATCTCGATATGGGTCCACAGAGAAAAGGTGGATGGGGCTGAGAGGGACAGGTTCGTTGAGGAGATACTCCAGGTGGACAGGAGATACTCGGAGGCCCCGGATACGGGGCTACTGAGGGAGCGGCGGAGGTTACAGGCAGAGTTTGGGCTGTTGACCACAGGGAAAGCGGTGGAACAGTTGAGGAAGGCAAGGGGGGCGATCTATGAGTACGAGGAAAAGGCAAGCAGAATGTTGGCGCACCAGCTCAGGAAAAGAGAGGCAGCTAGGGAGATAAGTAAAGTAAAAAGTAGAGACGGTAATACTGTCCTGGACCCAGTGGGGGTAAACAAAGTGTTTCAGGACTTCTATAGTAAATTATATGAGTCGCAACCCCCGGCTGGGGTGGAGGGGTTGAGGCAGTTTTTGGATCAGTGGAGGTTCCCGAGGGTGGAGGAGGACCTGGTGGAGAGGCTGGGAGCCCCAATTGAGATTGAGGAAATAATCAAGGAGCTGGAGGGCATGCAGTTGGGCAACGGCCCTGGACCTGACGGCTACCCGGTGGAATTCTACAAGAAGTTTTCAGAGATATTGAGCCCACTGCTAGTGAGGACATTTAATGAAGCAAGAGAGAAGGGAGTCCTCCCCCCAACAATGTCGCTGGCCTCGATTTCATTGATCCTGAAACAGGAGAAGGATCCGGAGCAATGCAGGTCATCCAGGCCGATTTCTCTACTGAATGTGGATGCCAAACTGCTGGCGAAGATACTGGCCACAAGGATAGAGGACTGTGTCCCGGGGGTGATAGGGGAAGACCAGACGGGATTTGTTAAGGGCAGGCAACTCAAGGCCAATGTTCGAAGGCTTCTAAATGTTATTATGATGTCCTCAGAAGGAGAGGAGGCGGAGGTGGTGGTAGCGATGGATATGGAGAAGGCTTTTGATTGGGTGGAGTGGAATTACCTGTGGGAGGCGCTGGGAAGGTTTGGGTTTGGTGAGGGCTGGTGTGTTATGCTTCTTCATGTAGCATAAGCTGCTTCCTTGATGTATACTCTGACAAAGGAAGGTTCAGACTTGGAGATAGGTTTAACACGTTTATTGAACAGTTAACAATTCTCCTACTTGAGTTCGACTCTCCTACTGATCTTGCTATAGTAACTCAATCTAACTAACCAGTCTGCTCTAAGCCATGCGGTGGGTGTGATGCTTCCTGATCTGCCCCGGTCTCTCTGAGTGTCGTCTGTGGAAAAGAGAAAGAGCATGTGTGCCCTGTCCTTTTATATGGGTAGCCCCTTGTGGTAGTGTCACCTCTGGGTGTGTCTTGACTGCCCATTGGTCGTGTCCTATCTTACTGACCTATTGGTTGAATGTCTGTGTGTCATGATGTCTCTGGTGCTCCCTCTAGTGTTTATTCAAGTCTTAGGGTATTTGCATTAACCCGTACCACCTTAACTGGTGTCTATCTTTTTGCCCTTACAGTGTATTTGCATTGAGCACCGGGTCTCGCTCTATGCAGATGACCTGCTCTTGTACATTTCGGACCTGCTGGAGGGGATGGGGAAGTAATGCGAATCTTTGGGGAAATTGGCAATTTTTCGGGGTATAAATTGAACATGGGGAAAAGCGAGATGTTTGCGATCCAGGCAAGAGGACAGGAGAAGAGACTGGGAGAGCTGCCACTTAGAATGGTAGGTAAGTGCTTTCGATATCTGGGAATCCAGGTGGCCCAGGAATGGGAGGCACTGCACAAGTTAAATCTATCCCGGTTGGTAGATTAAATGGAAGGGGACTTTAAGAGATGGGGCATGCGCCCGCTATCACTGGCGGGGAAGGTACAGACAGTGAAAATGACAGTCCACCCCAGATTTCTGTTCGTCTTTCAGTTCCTCCCCATCTTCATCCCTAAGGCCTTTTTCAAGCGGGTGAATAAGATTATTTTGGGCTTTGTGTGGGCGGGTAAAACCCCGCGAGTGAAGAAAGTGTTGCTGGAGCGCAGTCAGGGGAGGGTGGGTTGGCGCTGCCGAACTTCTGTAATTACTACTGGGCGGCTAATATAGCCATGATCAGGAAGTGGGTAGTGCAGGATCACCTGGCAATGAGGTGGGGCCTTCTCGTGTCCCATGCTCCCGACCCCAACCCCAAGCAGATTCCAGCGACAAGAAGGCCTGGGGCATTTTGTGCGGGCAGTGGCAGAGGCACAGGGCAGGGTGTCCTGTCACAGGCAGCTATGTATCAGGGCCACCTGGACATTGCAGTGGCGCTCCAGAGTTTGGCCCAGTCGCAATGGGCCAGGGCTGAGGACATTGTTGGCATTGCTTGGGCGCCGGCTGACCTGCGTCAGTCCCGGAGGGAGGTGGCACAGTCACAGTGATTTGGCGCTGTCCCAGAGGGAGGTGGCTCAGTCCCTGTGCTCTGTGAGTATGGAGACCCATTTTGAGACCAGAGCAGGCCTCAAAGACGAGTGGTGCCAGATGGCGGGGGAGCGAGCCCCTGGAATTCGCTCTGGTCGCACTCCGTCCAGCAGAGTAGCTCATGGGCCATCCTGGACCCGAGGGAGGAGGAGGTGATAGGGCCAGTGCCAGAGTCTCCCGCAGGGGAGGTGCTGGAATACCACAGCGCCTCAGGCTTCCCCCCTCCTGTTCCTGGCGCATCCAATGTTCAGCCGGCAGAACATGTGGCACCACACCACCTGGGACACCCGAGAGACTGCCGGGCCCATCCAGGCCTGGTTGCTCCAGAGGATGGATGCCAAAGGGGACCCAGATCACAGGGCAGGATTTGCAGCAGGCCGCCTCCACTCCTGATGGACCGCCTTGGGATCCTCCTAATAATAATAATCTTTATTAATGTCACAAGTAGGCTTACATTAACACTGCAATGAAGTTACTGAGAAAATCCCCTGTCGCCACACTCCGGTTCCTATTCGAGTACACTGAGGAGAATTCAGAATGTCCAATTCACCTAACAAGCAAGTCTTTTGGGACTTGTGGGAGGAAACCAGAGAACCTGGAGGAAACCCAGGCAGATATGGGGAGAACGTGCAGACTCCACACAGAGAGTGACCCAAGCCGGGATTCGAACCTCGGTCCCTGGCACTGTGAAGCAACAGTGATAACCACTGTGCTACCGTGCTGCCCGGACGTAGTGTTAGGGGCTGTAAGGGCAAAAAGATAGACACCAGTTAAGGTGGTACGGGGCTACAGAGGGATGCTGCAGGTGGGTGGGGGGGAACTTTATGTGTTGTTAACTTTATTTATAAGTGGCATTTAAACTGTCTTAGGTTGCTTAATTTGAATTAGTGGCAGGTATAGATAGTAAGTTCAGGTTTTTTCTTTTATATAAGAACTGTTTAACTGTTAATTGTAAAGCTATTACTTTGATGTTGATGTGGTTAATTCTTTGTTTAAAATTGAAGTTTGTTTTAACACAAAGTTTGGTTTAAGTTTGGCACAGTGGCACAGTAGTTAGCATTGCTGCCTTACAGCGCCAGGGACCCGGGTTCAATCCCTGCCTTGGGTGACTGAGTAGATTTTGCACATTCTCCCAGTGTCTGCATGGCTTTCCTCCGAGTGCTCCAGTTTCCGCCCACAGTCCAAAGATGTGCAGTCAGGTGTGGTAATGCGGATAAGGCAAGGGAATGGGCTGAGGTACGGTGCTCTTTCAGAGGGTCGGCACAGACCCTATGGGCCAAATGGCCTCCTTCTGCACTATAGGGATTCTAAGGATTCTATAAAAGAAACCTAATGGTGAGAGTCATCACTCCTGGGGTGAAGTATCCTTTCCTCATAGTTTCACAAATAGAAACTGGTTGGGGTTTCTCATCCAGCATCCTAAAAAAAGTTGGGTTATGGTCCTGTCGCCTAACAATTTCCGACCACCGAAGTGAAACTGGCTGGCGTTATCATAGCATCTTTTTTGAACAAGGTTGTAACCTTGCAATTCTCAAGTCCTCTAGCACCACCCCTGAGTATAAGGAGGCCTGGAAAATTATGGCTAGTTCCTCCACAATTATCACTATCACTTGTTTCAACATCCTTGGATGCATCTCATCTGGTTCTGGTACATTATTAACTTCAATTATAAACAACATATCCAATACCTCCTCCATATTAATTTTAAATCTTTCAAGTGTCTGAATTACCTCCTCTTTCACCATGACCTGGATAGCACCTTCTTCCTTGGTGAAGACAGATGCAAAATATTAATTTGGTATTTTAGATATGCCCCCCCCCCCTCCTCCAAGCATAAATCTCCTTTTTGTCCCTTGTCAGCCCTACGCATCTTTTTACCACTATTTTACTTATATATGCCCTTTATTTATATGCCTTGAGATTCTTTTTTATGTTAGCTGCCAGTTGGTTTAATGATAAATAGAGCACAATATAAATTCATGTCTTTCTTCCCTTTTTTAATTCAAGCCAGTAATACTGAGAGCCAATGTATTATCATTCCATCATCAACGAATGGTATTTCTTCAAGCAATCAAAAATCCAACAAACGATTTTGTTTGAGCAGTCATTGATAAATTTCAATTTCATTTGAATTTTTATTTAAAGTAAAATATTGCTTCTTCTAAAATGTATGCATTTTAGGTGCTCTTATTAAATTAGTTTCTCTTCAATCCTTCAAGAAATAATTTAAATAGACCATCATAGGAATTAACCAGGGTAAATGTCAACTTCCGATGGGCAACTCCACTGCTCCCCGGCACCCTCTGTGAATATCTCCAACTCTGAGTTAAGAGTCAAAGATCCTGGGCTCTCCGGATTTGGATTTTGTTTATTGTCACGTGTACCGACCGACGTACAGTGAAAAGTATTTTTCTCTCAGCAGCTCAATAGGTCATTAAGTACATGAAAAGGAAATTTAAAAAAATATATAATAGGGCAACACCAGGTACATAATGTAACTACGGTGAAGCATACAGGGGTGTAGTGTTAATCATGTGGTATGTGGTAGATGAATTTTAATGCAAAGTGTGAGTGAAATATTTTGTTAGGAAGAACAAGGAGACAATATAAACAAAGGTTTATCACGGAAAGACACAGCCGAGGTGAATGTGCACAAATTGTCGAAGGTGACTAACCCGAATAGTTACCTAGGAAATATGAGACCAAACAATTCCAGTCCACCTCATGGGTATCTACAGAACTGACTCTCCCTTTCCACCACTCAACTACATCCTTGACACCCCTAACCTCCTGCCCTGACGCACAAACTAGCCCTGAACCCCCCAACTACTCCCTGACCTGGCCAACACCTCAAACAAATGCCAAGTTCCCTGAACACCTCCCCTAACTTGAGCCGACCATCCGCTGCCTGATCTGACTATCCCTCTGACTAGACCCGACTAAACCCAGAAACTACCTGCTACCCCACTCATCAACCACCTCACCCACCTTATCCACCACCACCTCACCCACCTAACACCTCTAAACATCCACCAGCTCACTCAACTGTCACCTCACACACTGCCACCTGACCCACCTACAACCTCACACATCTGCCATTCTACCCATCTATCATTATATCCATCTGCCACCATACCTACCTGTCACCCTATCCACCTGCCACCTCACCCACCTGGCACCCTACCCACAGACCTGACCCTTCTATCATTTCACCCATTCACTAAAATTAATTTACTAATCAACATTCTCACTGGACATTTAAAATTACAATATGCCAGCAGTGCCATAAAAAAGGAGCATGTCCTGCCTTCCCCCAATGCTACTTTGCTATGATGGAGTTCTTCAAGGGATGCATTTCAAGAGAAGCCATGCTTGGAAAACCTGGCAAAAATGTAAAGCAGAAAGATTTTTTTTGAGGCAGAAAGATTTGAGCAGATTCACAACCCGACAACATTTGCTGCTATGTGTAATACTAAGCCAAAATCTCTTGGTCAAGCACACTTCCGAGACCAAAATAGGACCTGGATATGCCTCTGATCGACAAGTTAACAACAGGTCTGTTATGAAAGGTAGGCTTATCTTGGAGTTGAGAGTGGGGGTCGGGAACTCCAAGCCCCATCAGACCTCAGAGTTCTGTGCATGTGGCGACCAGGAACAGGCTGCACATGCACAATTCAGCAATGTGAGCTCTTTGGGCCGAGGATGGGCCGAGTGCACCTGCAGAAAACGAAAACAGTACAAAAACCTGGTCATGTGACCAGGACCAGAGCGCCATTGAAGACAGGAGACGGGGAGCGATCTCAAAGGGAGGGGAGAAATACCAAAAGAAGAGTCCCAGACAAATGACAGGAACAGGAAGAGGTCCCAGTACAGCAAAAAAAGATAGTAGCAGAGAAAAGAGTGAAGGGAAAATCCTTGCAATCAGAGGGGGCAGCAAAAGGTTGGTGCAAAGGTACTCCTATTCTGCTCGACATGGCTGTGGCTTGTGAGTTGGTGCTCAAGGGCAATTTCAGGAATCATGGGGAACGGAGTTCCAGGAGACAAGATTGAAATCTTGCGAGGTGGACTGTTGTTCAGGCAGTCTGAGTTCAGCATGTTGTGGAGACAATTCCCAGGCGAGATCTTCAAAGGTGAAGACAGGAAACCCTCATTAGAGAGACAGAGGTCAGAATTTTCTCAAATATCGACAAAGGTCGATAGTGGGCGGAAAAAGTGGTGTTGAAGCCGCTGGTACCAATAATGGCTTTCTCCACTATCATTCGGGATATAGAAAAAAATAAGGGACCAATCCCACCAGTAACTCTGTTTTTTGAAGATTGGGGTGCCATTTCTAAAGGCTCCACCAGTGAACCATGCAGCCCCCCACCATGCAACTACCCACAGTGCTGTCCAGACACTTCCACTGGGAACTGCCTGAGTGCCATGGTGCTCGGGCATGACTCTCTTCCCCCCAAGCAATATACTTACCAGAGCCCCTCTGGAAGGTCTGCTTGCCAGGTGCACACCTTGAGAGACATGTCTGGTTTCATGCCAGTCTACCCTCGTGCCAACATGTGTGGACTTTCTTACGAGGGAGGGGAAAGATTCAGGTGCAGAGGCCTGATAATTATATGCAAATGTATGGAAATAATGTTTTCCTGGTTGAACGTTGTCACGGGCGGGGACAATCACATGATGCATTTATCATGAAACGTGATTCAGACATCTTGCAAGATCTCCCAATCCCATTGCCGAATATGCCTGATGAAAACAGGAGCAGAAATTCCCACTCAGAGTTTCAAAGAGATAGGTTGTTGAGAAATCCATGGACTGTGTCTTGATCGCATTTACCATTTATTTTCCAGTGTGTTGTCCTCGACTGCAGTTTGTCTGTTAATTCACATGGACCTCATATTTACCCTGAATGTTAGAGCATAAGATAATTGTTATAAATTGTTTTATCTGTCTAATCTTGTATATTCAAGTTTATTTTTGTTTGTTCAACAGCCGTGGAAGCTTATGGCTTTATTCACTGAACAGTCTTGTATCTGAAACTTTGTTTACCTCAAACAAATGCCATCAGTCTCTAACCAGATCTTACTGACAACTTGGCCATCTGGTCTGGGATCATACTTCCTGCTCAGGTGACTTCCGTACTAATAGCCAGTATTTGCTTCCAAGACCCTTATTAGTTATGGCAGCTGTTTAGCGCAGAAATAGTACTGCTGCAGTACAAGTTTCAGTGGCTAAATGGGTGCACCGTGTTCCTATGTTCCTGCAATAGACTTAAACCTGGGAGGGTAGTGTATAATATAATAGGGGAATAGCCTGACATCACAAAAGCCCAGGATAATATTATATGTGATAGAGGTCAACACTTGGTTTAGATTACAGTTAGGATTCTGCAGGCAAATGCTTAATTATGGGAGATGTTAAGTTAATGCAATTCAAGAAGCACAATAAGTATTTTGTGAAGAACTATAGCTGATTTGGAGGTAATTGTCCCAGCATTAATCCAGAGATGGGAATGCAGAATGCACGGGTGTTAGCACATAACAAAACTGCAGCATTGCAAGATGAGCAACACTGGCTGATTTTAATGGTTAGCCATTATTTGAATTAAGTTTCTGATTCCTCATGAAATGACACATCTGCAGATTTTCCACCCTCCTGCATGTTGCCATTTCCTGTCCAGTATCTAAGAACTCAGTCAATTTCTACAAGGAAATCGGAGAGAATACACTGTGGAAACTCAATGCAATTGTCATTTGAAAGAATTGTTTTTATTCTTTCATGATACGTGGGTACACTGCTAGGCCAGCATTTATTGCCCAAACCTAATTGTTCTGGAGAAGGTGGTGGTGCACTGCCTTCCTGAACCACTGCATGTGCTGTAGGTACACCCACAGTTCTGCTGGGAAGGAAGTTCCAGGACTTTGACCCTGAAAAAATGAAGGAATGACGATATAGTTTAGAATGGCGTGTGACTTTTACTTTCATAAGATATAGGAGCAGAATTAGGCCATTTAGCCCATCGAGTCGGCTTCGGCATTTTATCATGGCTGATCTCATCCTGACCTTAACTCCTGCCCATTCTCTGTAGTCTTTCAGCCCATTGCCAATTAAAAATCTGTCCAACTGCCCATTAAACTTACTCACTGTCTTGTAAGGGAACTTGCAGATGGGGTGCTCCCATGCATCTGCTGCCCTTGTCCTTCTAGGTGGTAGAAATTGTGGGCTGTCAAAGAGCCTTGAAGATTTATTGCTGTGCACTTCATATTTGGTACATATGGCCACTGTGCATCAGTAGTAAAGGGAGTGAATGTTGAAGGTGGTGGATAGGGTGTCAATCAGGTAGGCTGCTTTGTTCTGAATGATATCAAGCTTCTTGAGTGTTGTTCGAACTGCACTCATCCAGGCAAGTAGAGAGTATTTCATAACACTTCTGGCTTGTTCCTTGTTGATGGTGGCAGGCTTTGGGGAGTCAGGAGGTGAGCTACTTTTCTCAAAATTACCAGCCTCTGGTCTGATCTTGCAGCCACAGTCCAATTCAGTTTCTGGTCAGTGAGAAGCTCCAGGATGTTGATTGTTGGGGATTCAGTGATAATAATGTCACTGAATGTCAAGGGGAAATGGTTAGATATTGCAGATTTTCTCACTCAACAATCTACCATGGTGTATGTGGCCACCTTCCTGGTCACTGCCTCCTATCCATTGACTCCATCTACACCTCCCGCTGCCTGGGGAAAGCGGGCAGCATAATAAAAGACCCCTCCCACCCGGCCTACTCACTCTTCCAACTTCTTCCATTGGGGAGGAGATACAGAAGTCTGAGAACTCGCACGAACAGACTCAAAAACAGCTTCTTCCCACTGTTACCAGATATTGATCCTAAACGATCCTCTTATGGACTGACCTCATTAACACTACACCCCTGTATGCTTCACCCGATGCCGGTGTTATCGAGTTACATTGTGTACCCTGTGTTGCCCTATTATGTATTTTCTTTCATTTCATTTTCTTTTCAAGTACTTAATGATCTGTTGAGCTGCTTGCAGAAAAATACTTTTCACTGTACCTCGGTACATGTGACAATAAACAAATCCAATCCAATCGAATCCACTGCAGCCAGATGTTCAAATAGGAATCATTTCTCCTTGTCATTGTTTCTGTTCCGACAGGCTCATATGGTCATTACGTAGTCTCTGGATTCCAAACTGTGTTTCACCTCAGGTGGGTTTGTGGATATAGTACATCAGGGCTTTGAAGTTACAACTCACCTTCACACAGCCGCTCTCCTTCAGGCCTACAAAATGGTGTGCCCTGCTCCAAGGGAAAGAAGCTGATGGAAGAGGTGAAATACATGTAGACCTCTCTCAGGACATCTGTTCATCATATCTATTTCTACTTTCTCAACTTATACCTGATATGGGCCTTAACTCAACGACTGTCATGCAAGAGTTCAAGAGAAACAGCCAGTGGTGAGGCCCTCAGTGTGAAGCACCCAGAAGTGCTGCAAGCAACACTGGAGGTGGATGAAAATGTCCAGCACTCTGCCATCACTGGTCAAGCAACTGGGCAGGGCCTTGTTGAAGTAAGAGAACTAGCAAGCAAACAGCTGAACTAATGATTAAGGTGTTTCACACTTAATGGGTGAGGCGAGAAAACTGGCATGTAGGTTGCATCATCAGGTTGGCAGTGCACTGGCATTGCCCAGGCATGTACCTCTCCCCCTGGGGGCTATACTTACCTCTGCACCTCTGATGGGTTACTCTCAACTGCTTTACGATTTGCAGAAGCAGTTGTAAACCTTGCCTGGTCTTTATGCCATGAGAGGTTGGAACAATGTTTTCATGGTGGCAACTTGGTCGATGTTAAAGTAATGAAGTGAAGAATATGAGTGTTTGAGCAAGGGAGGTCATAGAAAGAATCACAGAAATTTACAGCAGGGGTCTTCCAGTGGCGTTATGTAGGGGGAAGGTGTGCACGAGGCGGCTCCCACTAAAGCTCTGCACTTTTAGCCCTTTTCTTTTAGTTCCGGGGGGAATTTTCATTTGAAAACCTACATATTTAATGCCATAAGGATCCTATATAGGTGAAATGGCCAGAAAAGTCGGGGGGAAAAAGGAAAAAAGTAAAGGTTCATCGACAGAGTCGGAGGCCTCTCGGGGCTCGATGGCAGAAAGCATGGTGGGACAGCCTCTGGAGCTCCTGCTGCTCCATTCATTGCCAAGATCCTTGCGAGCACCTTAGTGACACAATTTAATAAGCACTGGCTGGTTGTGTGGGGAGACCTCCGCTAATCGATTGAAGAGGCCTTGGCTCCCATCCGAATGGCTTTTGAGAGGATCAACAAAACGGTGAAGGCCCATGGAGCCACATTAAAAGGCATGGAGGTGCATCTTTCGAGGCATAATGACCACATTGCATCACTGGAAGCGGAGATATCTCTCGTGGCCAAAGCGAATGAATCGCTGAAGACCAGGGTGAATGATTTGGGGAATCGTTGCAGGAGATAAGACATCTGAATTGTGGGGCTGTCGGAGGGGATGGAAGGCCTGCTTTCCACAGAGAATTTTGCGGAGATGTTCGGAAGGATGGTGGGGCACGGGGGGGGGGGGGGGGGGGGGGAGGGGGGGGGATTCACGTCATCTCCTGAGTTTGATCAGGCCCACCGTACGCTCCGGCAGAAGCCTTCCCCTGAGGAACAACTGCACGCAGTAATCATGATGTTCTGTTGCTTCAGAGAAAAGGGACAGGTCTTGAGATGGGCGAGGGAGCATCGCGAATACAAATGGGAAGACCACGCCATCAGGTTCTACCAGGATGTGGGAGCGGAGCTGGCGAAGGAGATGGCTGCATTCAACAAAGCCAAAGCCATCCTGTGCAAAAGTGGAATCCGGTTTGGGATGGTGTATCCGGCACGGCTAAGAGTGACTTTCGCGAGAAAGGACTATTATTTTGATGTGCCGGGAGAGGCGGATTTCTTTATAAAGAAACATAGGTTGGGTGCAGTATGATTACGTGTTTTGGATTTTAAGACAGACTTGTTGAATTGTTGATTTGTTGGGGTTCAATGTTCATGTTTGCATTTTCCTGTTCTTGTTGGGGTTGAATCTTGGTTGGGCGTAGGTTTTAGATTTAGTTATATGTGGGGTTCTGCTGTAATTGTTCTGAAAATATATAGCTCCCTGTTGGTGTACAATGTTTCAAGGCGTTTTTATATATATATATTTTTTTTAAAATAATTTCTCTTCATTCTGGGTGGAGGCCGCCCTGCTAACCGAAGAGTTAGCTAACAGGGATTGTGTTGAGGGGTTGACTGCAACTCATTATAGTAGTTCTGTTTAAGATAATGAGCTTAGTGTCTTGTTTTGTTTAGGTTTATTAGAAGCAGGGTTTAGGTGATTATGTTCCCGTGCTGTTATCTGTATGTGTATTTGCGTGTGGCGAGGACAATCGGGGGAAGGGGTAGTTTGCTGACAGTGACTGCAGATTTTTCTTTGATTAGTCTTGTGAGTGGGTTTGGCGGCTATCTTGGGTGGACCTGGTTGCTGTACCTTTTATTATTTGTTAGACAATCCCTCTTGGTGAAAATGGCTGACTCTGAATTGAGGGGAGGAGGGGGAGAGGTGGCTGGTCCCCGCTCCAATTTGTTTGGTCACCTGGAATGTTAGGAGGTTGAATGGCCCAGTGAAAATGTCAATGGTATTTTCTCACATTAAGAGTTTAAAGTCCAACATGGTGCTTCTGCAAGAGACTCACCTGCTGGTCAGAGACCAGACGAGGTTGCGGAAAGGGTGGAAGGGACAAGTTTTTCATTCATCCTTTGATGGTAGAGCCCGGGGTGCGGCAACATTAATCAATAAAATGGTTCAATTTTCTGCCACTAAGATCTTGGCTGACTTCAGTGGTAGATATGCTTTTCTCTGTGGCTCTTTGGCGGGCACCTCAATGGTTCTGTTTAATATCGATGTTCCAAACTGGGACGTTATGAATTTTATTAATAAGCTTCTGGCCTCCATACCCAATTTAGATTCGCATCAGCTTATTTTGGATGGTGACTTAAATTGTGTCTGGATCCCAGTCTGTATCGGTCTAAGCCCAAGTTTCTGACTCCATCAGGGGTGGTCAGAGTTGTTCTTTTTCATGAAACAGATTGGGAGTGGGGGGGGACGGGGGCAGATCTGTGACTCTTTTTGTACCCAGGTGATAATGATTTTTAGTTTTTCTCACATGTGCACCAAGTATACTCACGTATCGACTTTTTTATGGTGGATAGATCTCTCCTCCCTTTTGTGGAGGTGGTGGGTTACTCGGTGATTACGATTTTGGACCATGCCCCACACCATGTTAGGTAAATTGAACATTCTGAATTCTCCCTCAGTGGAGAACTCCACCATGGAGTTTGGATACGGCATTATTAGCAGACAAGAGACTTTGTGAACGAATGTCCACCGCCATTAATGAATATATTGAGTTTAATAAAAGTGAGTCTATGGCACCTTCAATGCTGTGGGAAGCCCTGAAGGTGGATTTCAGGGGGAGATAATTTCCTACAAAGTGCACATGGTAAAGACAGCAAGGGCGGAGCAACAGAAGCTGGTGGACTCCATTCTTGAGGTGGACCACCAGTACTCACTCGCCCAACCCCGGAGTTGTTTGCAAGTAGGAAAAAGCTGCAGACACAATTTGAGATATTGTCAACGGATAGGGCAGTGGGCCAGTTGCATCGCTCGAGGGGTATGTTTTATAAATACGGGGGAAAGGCCAGTTGCCTCCTAGCTCAGCAGCTGAGGTGACAGGTAGCTTCCCGGGAGATCGTACAGGTATGTGACTCGGACAGTAGCACGATTTCTGCCCTGCCTCAGGTCAATGCAGTTTTTAAAATGTTCTATTGGGTCTCTATATATCGGAGCCTCCAGTTGAGGGTTTGGTCATGATGGATTTTTTGGATAGATTATCCATTCCAGCTGTGGAGGGGGAGAGGCGTAAGTAGTTGGAATCCCCATTAGGCCCAGAGGAAATTATGAAATGCATTGGGTTGATGCAGATTGTTAAAGCTCCTGGCCCTAATGGCTTCCCCACTGAATTTTATGAGAAGTTTGCGAAGCAATTGGTAACCCTAATTCTAGATATGTTTCATGATTCACTATCCAAGGGTTTGTTGCCCTCTATCCTTGCGCAGGCCTCTATCTCCTTGATTCTCAAGAAGGACAAAGATCCAACAGAGTGTGGGTCATATTGATCTATTTCACTTTTAAACGTGGAAGCTATGCTACTTGCCAAAATTGGGGTTGGTGCCCTGCCTCCCAGTGGTGATCCCGGATGGCCAGACAGGCTTCATTAAGAGTCAGGAATTGTTGGCCAATATACGTCATCTGCTCAGTCTGTCCTTTCCCCCTGCTCGGTGCCTGAACCAGAGTGATTGTTTCCTTAGATGCTGAAAAGGCATTTGATAGTTGCATATTTGTGTATGTTAAAGAGTGCAATATGGTGCTTTGCTTAAACAGCTATCTTTTACCTATATTAAGTGTATTAGAAATACCTGGCTTCTACAATAGTGGAGTGGCAATATCTCTTTGAGATTCTTGGGAGGATTGGATTTGGACAAAAGTTTATATCCTGGGTTTGTTCATAGGATAGGGCCTCCACTGCTAGCACTTGCATGTATACCTTAAATTCCAACTACTTCCCAATGAATAGGGGCACAAGGCAGGGATGTCCATTGTCCCCGCTCATGTTTGCTTTGGCAATAGTACTACTCGCCATAGCGCTGAGATCTTCTGTTAAGTGAAGAACAAAGAACAACGAAGAACAAAGAAAAATTACAGCACAGGAACAGGCCCTTCGGCCCTCCAAGCCTTCGCCGATCCAGATCCTCTATCTAAAACTGTCAACTATTTTCTAAGGATCTGTGTCCCTCTGCTCCCTGCCCATTCATATATCTGTCTTGATACATCTTAAGTGGCGCTATCGTGCCCCCCTCTACCACCTTCGCCAGCAATGCATTCCAGGCACCCACCACCCTCTGCGTAAAGAACTTTCCACGCATATCTCCCTTAAACTTTTCCCCTCTCACCTTGAACTCGTGACCCCTAGTAATTGAGTCCCCCACTCTGGAAAAAAGCTTCTTGCTATCCACCCTGTCTATACCTCTCATGATTTTGTAGACCTCAATGAGGTCCCCCCTCAACCTTCGTCTTTCTAATGAAAATAATCCTAATCTACTCAAGCTCTCTTCATAGCTAGCGCCCTCCATACCAGGCAACATCCTGATGAACCTCCTCTGCACCTTCTCCAAAGCATCCACATCCTTTTGGTAATGTGGCGACCAGAACTGTACGCAGTATTCCAAATGTGGCCGAACCAAAGTCTTATACAACTGTAACATGACCTGCCAACTCTTGTACTCAATACCCCTTCCGATGAAGGAAAGCATGTCGTATGCCTTCTTGACCACTCTATCGACTTGCGCAGCCACCTTCAGGGTACAATGGACCTGAACACCCAGATATCTCTGTACATCAATTTTCCCCAGGGCTTTTTCATTTACCGTATAGTTTGCTTTTGAATTGGACCTTCCAAAATGCATCACCTTGCATCAATCTATCTATATTCTGCTGTATTCTCTGACAGTCCCCTTCACTATCTGCTACTCCACCAATCTTAGTGTCATCTGCAAACTTGCTAATCAGACCACCTGTACCTTCCTCCAGATCATTTATGTATATCACAAACTACAGTGGTCCCAGCACAGATCCCTGTGGAACACCACTGGTCACAGTTCTCCGTTTTGAGAAACTCCCTTCCACTACAACTCTCTGTCTCTTGTTGCCAAGTCAGTTCTTTATCCATCTAGCTAGTACACCCTGGACCCCATGAGACTTCACTTTCTCCATCAGCCTACCATGGGGAACCTTATCAAATGCCTTACTGAAGTCCATGTATATGACATCTACAGCCCTTCCCTCATCAATCAACTTTGTCACTTCCTCAAAGAATTCTATGAAGTTGGTAAGACATGACCTTCCCTGCACAGGCCTATCACTGATAAGTCCATTTTCTTCCAAATGGGAATAGATCCTATCCCTCAGTATCTTCTCCAGAAGCTTTCCTACCACTGACATCAGGCTCACCGGTCTATAATTCCCTGGATTATCCCTGCTACCCTTCTTAAACAAGGGAACAACATTTGAAATTCTCCAGTCCTCCAGTACCTCAGCCGTATTCAAGGATGCTGCAAAGATATCTGTTAAGGCCCCAGCTATTTTCTCTCTCACTTCCCTCAATAACCTGGGATAGATCCCATCCGGACCTGAGGACTTGTCCACCTTAATCCCTTTTAGAATACCCAACACATCCTCCCTCCTTATGCCGACTTGACCTAGAGTAATCAAACATCTATCCCTAACCTCAACATCCGTCATGTCCCTCTCCTCGGTGAATACCGATGCAAAGTACTCGTTAAGAATCTCACCCATTTTCTCTGACTCCACGCATAACTTTCCTCCTTTGTCCTCGAGTGGACCAACCCTTTCTCTAGTTACCCTCTGGCTCCTTATATATGAATAAAAGGCTTTGGGATTTTCCTTAACCCGGTTTGCTAAAGATATTTCATGACCCCTTTTAGCCCTCTTGATTCCTCATTTCAGATTGGTCCTACATACCCGATATTCTTCCAAAGCTTCATCTGTCTTCAGTCACCTAGACCTTATGTATGCTTCCTTTTTCCTCTTAGCTAGTCTCACAATTTCACCTGTCATCCATGGTTCCCTAACCTTGCCATTTCTATCCCTCATTTTCACAGAGACATGTCTGTCCTGCACTCTAATCAACCTCTCTTTAAAAGCCTCCCACATATCAAATGTGGATTTACCTTCAAACAGCTGCTCCCCATCCACATTTCCCAGCTCCTGCTGAATTTTGGTATAGTTGGCCTTCCCCCAATTTAGAACTCTTCCTTTAGGACCACTCTCGTCTTTGTCCATGAGTATTCTAAAACTTACGGAATTGTGATCACTATTCCCAAAGTAATCCCCGACTGAAACTTCAACCACCTGGCCAGGCTCATTCCCCAACACCAGGTCCAGTATGGCACCTTCCTGAGTTGGAATATTTACATACTGCTCTATAAAACCCTCCTGGATGCTCCTTACAAATTCTGCTCCATCTAGACCTCTGACACTAAGTGTATCCCAGTCAATGTTGGGAAAATTAAAATCGCCTATCACCACCACCCTGTTGCTCCTACATCTTTCCATAATCTGTGTACATATTTGTACCTCTATCTCACGCTCGCTGTTGGGAGGTCTGTAGTACAGCCCCAACATTCTTACCGCACCCTTCCTATTTCTGAGCTCTGCCCATATCGCCTCACTGCTCGAGTCCTCCATAGTGCCCTCCTTCAGCACAGCTGTGATATCCTCTCTGACCAGTAATGCAACTCCTCCACCCCTTTTACCTCCCTCTCTATCCCACCTGAAGCATCGATATCCTGGGATATTTAGTTGCCAATCATGCCCAAATGAAATTTGAATCCAATAAAGTCTTGAATTAAAAGTGACCATTAAACCATTGTCAATTGTCATAAAAAACATTACTACTGCTGACTCAGCGGGACTGATCCTATACTACGTTGTCTAATCTTCGGGAGGGAGGACAGGTAGGAAAATAGACTTGGCAAGAGGGCAGCACGGTAGCATTGTGGATAGCACAATTGCTTCACAGCTCCAGGGTTCAAGGTTCGATTCCGGCTTGGGTCACTGTCTGTGCGGAGTCTGCACATCCTCCCCGTGTGTGCGTGGGTTTCCTCCGGGTGCTCCTGTTTCCTTCCACAGTCCAAAGATGTGCAGGTAAGATGGATTGGCCATGCTAAATTGCCCTGGTGGGTGGGGTTACTGGGCTATGAGGATAGGGTGGAGGTGTGGACCTTGGGTAGGGTGCTCTTTCCAAGAGCCGGTGCAGATTCGATGGGCCGAATGGCCTCCTTCTGCACTGTAAATTCTATGATGATTCCCTCAACCAAGCCTCAGTAATAGCAACAACATCATACTCCCAGGTACTAATCCAAGCCCTAAGTTCATCTGCCTTACCTACTACACTTCTTGCATTAAAACAAATGCATCTCAGACCACCAGTCCCTTTGCGTTCATCATCTGCTCCCTGCCTACTCTTCCCGTTAGTCATGCTGACTTCATGATCTAGTTCCTTACAGGCTTTAGTTACTACCTCTTTACTGTCCACTAACCTCCTCATTTGGTTCCCATCCCCCTGCCACATTAGTTTAGACCCTCCCCAACAGCGTTAGCAAAAGCACCCCTAGGACATTGGTTCCAGTCCGGCCCAGGTGTAGACCGTCCAATTTGTAATAGTCCCACCTCCCCCAGAACCGGTCCCAATGTCCCAAAAATCTGAACCCCTCCCTTACGCGCCATCTCTCAAGCCACGCATTCACCCTGCCTATTCTTTCATTTCTACTGTTGACTGCCACGTGGCACTGGTAGCAATCCTGAGATTACTACCAGAGGTATAAATTACTCTGAGATATAAATTGGTGAGGGGTGGGATATAAGATGTCCCTGTACGCAGATGACCTGCTTCTTTATGTTACAGAACCAGTATCCACTATGGACGAGATGATGGAGTTGTTTGGGAGTTTTGGCTTCTTCTCTGGGTACAGTTTAAACTTGGATAAGAGCAAATGCCTCCCGGTTAACTCCCTGGGGAGGAGAGCCCATCCAGGGAAATTAACTTTTTGCCTCGTCAGAACTATCTTTTGTTAACTGGGAATCCGGATGGCCCATGATTGAGCTTCATTTCATAAATTAAATTATACTCGCCTGGTTAATGATTTCAAATCTGACTTGCAGAAGTGGGACAACTTCCCACTGTCCAAAGATGTGCAGGTTAGGTGGATTGGCCATGCTAAATTGCCCTTACTGTCCAGAATTGCCCTTAGTGTTGGGTGGAGTTACTGGGTTCTGGGGATCGGGTGCGGGTGTGGGCTTGGGTAGGGTGGCTCTTTCCAAGAGCCGGTGCAGACTCGATGGGCCGAATGGCCTCCTTCTGCACTGTAAATTCTATAACTCTATAACTTCTCCCTGTCCGTGGTGGGCAGGGTTCCGACGATCAAAATGAATGTTCACCTGAGATTTTTTTTTCAATGTCTCCCCACCTTTCTCCCCAAGTCCTTCTTTGTTCAGGACCCAGTATCCAAGTCCTTCTTTGTCAGAGTTAATAAATTAGTATCCTCATTTATTTGAGCAGGATGACTCCAAGGATCTGTGGGGTTTTGCTCCGGAGAGGTAGGCAGTCAGGAGGCTTGGCTCTACCCAATTTATTAGTTTACTATTGGGCAGCCACTATTCAGAAGGTACTGCTGTGGTTCTGTGAAATGGGTTTCATATGGGGACAAATGGAAGCAAGAAACTGCAATGTTTCTAGCCTTGGTGCAAAAGTAACCACATTGTTGCCTTTCTCTCAGGTAAGATTTTCCCTGAATCTGGTAGTGATGTCCACTCAGAATCTGGAAGTAGTTCAGGCAGCATTTTAAGCCCTGTTCCATGTCTTGCCAGCCTCCATCTACAACAACCGTCTTTGTCTGTCAGTGGATTTGGACTCGGCGTAAAAGTCATGAAAGGGGAAGGGCTTGGAGAGGTTTGGGGACCTGTTTGTGGAGGGAAGGTTTGCCAGTTTTAAGGAGCTGTCAGAGAAATATCAACTGCCTGGTTCCAGACTTTTTAGATACTTTCAGATTTGCGATTTTTCACGCAAGGCTTTTCCCTCTTGGCACCATCTGTTGAAGAGGATTTTGTCTTTGGCCAGGTCTGACAGGGGGGACTGTTTTGTGCATATACAGCCAGGTCATATCAGTGGCTTTTCACGGTAACTTCATTGCAGTGTTAACGTGAGCCTACTTGTCACATTAAAGATTATTATTATAGAGTCAGCTCCGTTTATGAGGTGAAGGCGAAATGTGAGGATGAGTTAGGTCTCATTTTGAATGTTGAGATATGAAGCAAGGCCCTTTAGACGGTCAACTCTACGTCTACATGGGCTTGGCTTAGTCTGATCCAATTCAAGGTGGTGCATATGGCACATCTGACTAAAGCGAGGATGAGCGGATTCTTCTCTGGGGTGGATGATAAGTGTGAGTGCTGTACTCGAAGGATGGCTAGCAGCACCTAAATGTTCTGGTCTTGTCCAAAGTTAGTAAGCTTTTGAGTCTCTTTCTTCAACACCATGTCAGAGATACTCAATGTTGATTTGGAGCCATGTCGGCCCGTGGACATTTTCAGGGTGTCAGGTTCATCGGTGCTGCGGACGGGGGTGCAGGTAGATGCCCTTGCCTTTGCTTCGTTAATAGCCTGGAGACAAGTTCTGTTTGGGTGGAGGTCTCCTACTCTGCCCAGTGCCTCAGCTTGATTGGGCAACCTCATGTCGTTCTTATATTTGGAGAAAGTCAAGTACATCTTTAGGATGTTCTCCCCGTGTCTGCGTGGGTTTCCTCCAGGTGCTCCAGGTGCCTCCCACAAGTCCCGAAAAACGTGCTTGTTAGGTGAATTGGACATTCTGAATTCTCCCTCCATGTACCCGAACATGTGCCGGAGTGTGGCGACTAGGAGATTTTCACAATAACTTCATTGCAGTGTTGATGTAAGCCGACTTGTGACACTAATAAGGATTATTATTATTGGAGCTTGTTCTATTGCATAACCTAGTCAAGCTACAGCCTCTCCTTGTCCTCCTATGTCTTTCTGGTCTACTGCAACAGGATCTCTCCTTTCCATGATCAGGGGTTCTGTCATCAGTATATAATTGTTTCCTAGTGCCAGAGTCACTCCCAGATCCACTATGGGGACTTAAACTGCATGTTCTTGCTTTCCACTATTTCATCTTATTCTGCCAGACCACAGTTCTTACCTCTTGTTCATCATCCTGGACATGAAGCCAACATTTGAATTTATCAGTAGTTTCCCCTGCTCTCCCTATAATAGTCACATCACTCCATTCACCAGACTCTTCTGATATGTATGACCACCCATTACTGATTTTAGGCCCTATTCAGTGTATCAGTATCATCTTGCCTTATCTACCATATTCTGTTCCTCTTAACTGTAAAACATATGAGTATGTAGAGGTACAGGGTGCCTCACTGCCTTCTATTCATTGCTCAGATTCTGAAAGTTTGCAATCAATCCCCATTAACTGATATGAATGAACCTTAATAGTTTGACGACTATGTTGGAGAACCACTGTCATTCCATCACACCCTATCACCTTACCTGGACTTTTCCACTCTTCCTGATCCTCTCTTTTATGGTATACTCCAGGGTGAAGGTTTATCTGAGACGGTTTTATACATTGCAATGAAGGTCTCCAAACTTTCTCTGAAAATTCTGCCTTGAATGATATCCCTTCTGTCTTCATGTGGAGCATTCAAGTGCATAAAAAAAAATGGAACTCATTCTAGTCCTTTCTCAGGCTGAGGGATTATCACACAGCACAGTGGGTATTTTACATCCTTCCATCGACCAATTGACGCAGACTATAGCCTCCAATCATTTGTAGCAAACTCTCAGCATGGACTGCCCATGCCAGGGCAGATTGATCGGCCAAGTTCTTACAGAACATCTCATCAATCAGCATTACAGAGTCCAATGCTGAAAGGACTTTCAGCAGCTGTGTTCATATGTTCCAGCAGGTCTCTCCATCTTGTTATTTGCCCCACCCCCACCTCCGCACAAACACGCGCATACAGTCGATTAGAAATTGACATGGTGCCCCCAGTCCTAAGCCTCTCCATTTTTCCATGATTTTACCCAGAAATACCCCTTTTCCCTTACCATGTATTACTGTAGACAATCTGGTTGCCATGTCTATAAAATGGAAACTGAAATGATTCTGGCCAGGCACCACACTTTAAAAACCATTATTTCAGTAAAGTCTCATGCCAATGGGAAATGTACACTAGGCCATGGTGCTATCCTGATATATTTTTTATATATACCACTAATCTCTTTGAACATTGTTGCTCATCAACCACCCCTGCATCCTTTAGTAGGATTTTTAATTTGTACCAAGAGGGATGAAAAATCGTCCATGTAACTTTAAGAGAATGTGCTTTTTTTTTCTCTCAAATGCTGTTCATGTGATGCAATTTACACTTCTTTAACACTCTGATTAGAAATGCCAGGCTTTGTTAAGGGGATGCAATGATGTCCTAATTGGAAGGTCAGTAGATTTGCGGTTTACTCAAAGACAATTGCTTTGTCATGTTCCATTAACAATTTAATTTGTGCTTTTTTCATGGAAGGTTTGTTCAGCAATGACAGTATCTCACCAGAGATTATTGCTGGAATAATGAAGACACTTACTCCCATGATTTTTCAAGGAATTGGCATCCTTTTCAGTGACCTCACCGTGTTGTCATCCCTGAATCTGAAACAAGTAGACCTCTCATATTCCATGGCCTTACTTCAATCTTAACTACTGAGTGAATCTAAATAATACTGTAACCAATCTATTCCACATACTCTCAAGGAGCAATCACTATTCAACATGACACATTTAAAAGAACCCATGACTCAGAACCATGACTCATACACGCATTATCAGGCTGATACTTCTAGTGACGTATCCAATGCCTTCAGACTGACCATTATCATCAACTTCCACATTGTGTGTGTCATAAATTGCGGGTTGAATATTTGGTTTGGGCAATTTGGCATAAAAAAATTTTAAATCACATCTGAAACACCTGTTAACACTGACCCAGACATCCCAGGAGTTCATTTGTCTGTCATTTCTATTTCCAGATCTGCTAAACATGCCTTCATTTTAATTTGTTTTGTCTATAATTCCTCTGTTGTACTGATGCCTGCACATCCTATCTGCACAATCTCAAAATCTGCAATTATTGAGGTCTTATCCTCTGTGTCATGAAATGGTAGGATGCTAGTAAAATGAATGTACTGTTTCTTGCACAAGTAAAATCAAACTGCCATGTACTTTGTAAACCATGTCTGGGCAGCAACAAAGAGAAAGGAAGGATCAGGAAAGAATAGGGAACAGGGTGTTTTTTTGCAATTGATACATTTAGTAATCAGAGTTCTGAAGAAGCAACAGCAAGAGAGAAGCAGCCAACCTCAGGTTTGAACACCCACCCACATAATATCAGTGGGGTTTCGGAACATCTGTGGCACTGCAAAATGTTCCAACAAGGCTGCTGGAAATTGCAGCTTCCGCAGGAATTTTTTTAACCATCCAAAACAGTGCTTTTTTCTGAGACTCTAACTGCAGTTAAGATTTAGCACCTATCCATGTACGACACCTTAGCACAATCTAACAATGGGAGTAACAATGGGAGAACTGAACAAGTAATTTCCAAATTGAATTTCTGCAATCCTTTATATAGAACATAGAACATAGATTACAGCGCAGTACAGGCCCTTCGGCCCTCGATGTTGCGCCGACCTGTGAAACCACTCTAAAGCCCATCTACACTATTCCCTTATTGTCCATATGTCTATCCAATAGTCTATTAAAGTCCATGATATATTCCTCTATCAAGGTCTGGCCATGCCTTGAAGGCATCTAATAGATGATCTTCCTTGTATATTTCATCCATAATGCTTAATAGAAGTGCCAAACCTTCATCAGTATCCAACAGACCTGCTTCCAGTTCACAAAATACTTTGTTTCTAATCTGGGGCGAAATTCTCCGGTATCAGCGGAAAGTCCGCCGATCGGCGCAAAAAACGGCGCAAATCCGACTTGCGTCACGTCGGAAAAATGGGTCGATAGTCTCCGGCCCGAAATGGGCTAGCAGCGACGTAACGGGATCCGCGCTTGCGCAGTGGTTCACGCCGTGCCGCGTCATACGCGCTGCACGGCGTGACGGCTCATAAGGCCGCGCTGCTCCCCCCCACCCGACCGCAACACCCGACCGCAACACCCGACTGGATGGCTGGCCGTCGCTCAGCCCCGAGGTTCGAGTCACGCGATGTGGAGGCGCTCCTGGACGCGGTGGAGCAGAGGAGGGACGCCCTGTATCCGGGCACGGCCGCAGAGTTGCCCCACGCCACAGCCGGCGTCTGTGGAGGGAAGTGGCAGAGGCCGTCACCGCTGTGGCCCTGACACCACGGACAGGCACCCAGTGCCACAAGAAGGCGAACGACCTCGTCAGAGCAGGCAGGGTGAGCCTCCCCCATATCCCCCCTTCCCCCATATCCCCCCTCCCCCATATCCCCCATATCCCCCCTCCCCCACTCCCCCATATCCCCCATAGCCCCCCTCCCACATGTCCCCCCTCCCCCATATCCCCCATATCCCCCCTCCCCCATATCCCCCCTCCCCCATATCCCCCGTATCCCCCCTCCCCCATATCCCCCATATCCTCCCTCCCCATAACCCCCTCCCCCATATCGCCCATATCCCCCTCCCCATATCCCCCATATCCCGCCTCCCCCATATCCCCCTCCCCATATCCCCTCCCCCATATCCCCCATATCCCCCCTCCCCCATATCCCCCTCCCCCATATCCCCCATATCCCCTCTCCCCCATATCCCCCTCCCCATATCCCCCCCTCCCCATATCCCCCATATCCCCCCTCCCCCATATCCCCGCCCATATCCCCCATATCCCCCCTCCCCCATATCCCCCCTCCCCATATCCCCATATCCCCCCTCCCCCATATCCCCCTCCCCCATATACCCCATATCCCCTCTCCCCCATATCCCCCCTCCCCATAGCCCCCCTCCCCCATATCCCCCATATCCCCCCTCCCCCATATCCCCCCTCCCCCATATCCCCATATCCCCCCCTACCCCATATCCCCCCTCTCCATATCCCCCCTCCCCCATATCCCCATATCCCCCTCCCCCATATCCCCCATATCCCCCCTCCCCCTATCCCACATATCCCCCCTCCCCATATCTCCCCTCCCCCATATCCCCATATCCCCCCTCCCCCATATCCCCCTCCCCCATATCCCCCATATCCCCCCCTCCCCCATATCCCCCCTCCCCCATATCCCACATATCCCCCCTCCCCATATCCCCCCTCCCCCATATCCCGCATATCCCCCCTCACCCATATCCCCCCTCCCCCATATCCCCTCTCCCCATATCCCCCCTCCCCATATCCCCATATCCCCCCTCCCCCATATCCCCCATATCCCCCCTCCCCCATATTCCCCCCTCCCCATATCCCCCATATCCCCCCTCCCCCATATCCCCCTCCCCCATATCCCCATATCCCCTCTCCCCCATATCCCCCCTCCCATAGCCCCCCTCCCCCCATATCCCCCTCCCCCATATCCCCCCTCCCCCATATCCCCCATATCCCCCCTCCCCATATCCCCCCTCCCCCCATATCCCCCATATCCCCCCTCCCCCATATCCCCCATATCCCCCCTCCCCCATATCCCCCCCTCCCCTATCCCCCATATCCCCCCTCCCCATATCTCCCCTCCCCCATATCCCCCATATCCCCCCTCCCCCATATCCCCCTCCCCCATATCCCCATATCCCCCCTCCCCCATATCCCCCCTCCCCCATATCCCCCATATCCCCCCCTCCCCCATATCCCCCCTCCCCCATATCCCGCATATCCCCCCCTCACCCATATCCCCCCTCCCATATCCCCTCTCCCCATATCCCCCCTCCCCATAGCCCCCTCCCCCATATCCCCCATATCCCCCCTCCCCCATATCCCCATATCCCCCCTCCCCATATCCCCCCTCCCCATATCCCCCCTCCCCCCATATCCCCCTCCCCCATATCCCCCATATCCCCCCCTCCCCCATATCCCCCTCCCCCATATCCCCCCCCTCCCCCATATCCCCCCCTCCCCATATCCCCCATATCCCCCCCTCCCCCATATCTCCCCTCCCCCATATCCCCATATCCCCCCTCCCCCATATCCCCCTCCCCCATATCCCCCCTCCCCCATATCCCCCCTCCCCCATATCCCCCCTCCCCCATATCCCCCATATCCCCCCTCCCCCATATCCCCCATATCCCCCCCTCCCCCATATCCCCCCCTCCCCATATCCCCCCCTCCCCCATATCCCCCATATCCCCAAGTGAATCCAGCCCTAACCTTAACCTCTGCAATGCACGCGCAACCGATGGCGTGCATTCATATACCTGCCTAACACTGCTGCCTTTTACCCCTGCCCCCCCCCCCACAGGAGAAGCGCGCACACAATAGGGAGCATGTGAGGACTGGAGGAGGGCCCGCTGATGAGAGGCCACTGACCGTACACGAGGAAAGGGCCCTGGAACTGGCTGGCGGACCTGAGGACCGGGAGGTTGCTGATGCAGAGGTCGGGGGCGTACTAGCGAGTGAGCCACCGACAGCCCGTCCCCATATCCCCCCTCCCCTATATCCCCCTCCCCCGTATCACCTGATCACTGCCTGATGTCTAACCATGCATGCTTCATTGTGTATCGCAGGACCAAACGTCCAGGCACCCATCCCCGCAGATGCAGACCGCCCGCAGGATGCCCCTCGGAGACCACAGGAGACGGCGAGACCCGCACCCTCCAGCATGCGACGCCCGCAGGATGCCCCTCAGAGACCACAGGAGATGGAGAGACCCGCACCCTCCAGCATGCGACGCCAGCAGGATGCCCCTCGGAGACCACAGGAGAAGGAGAGACCCGCACCCTCCAGCATGCGACGCCCGCAGGATGCCCCTCGGAGAACATGGGAGACAGAGAGACCCGGACCCTCCAGCATGCGACGCCCGCAGGATGCCCCTCGGAGGCCACGGGAGACGGAGAGACCCGGACCCTCCAGCATACGACGCCCGCAGGATGCCCCTCGGAGACCACGGGAGACGGAGAGACCCGGACCCTCCAGCATGCGACGCCCGCAGGATGCCCCTCGCACACCACGGTAGACGGAGAGACCTGGAGCAACAGGGAGACGACACCCCCGTCACGTGCGGGAGCGACCACCCAGCGACGAGGTGGGCAGCCACAGGCCCCCGTCACATCCGAGCCAGGACACCACTACCCAGGACACCACTACCCAGGACACCACTACCCAGGACACCACTACCCAGGACACCCCTACCCGGGGACAGCACTACCCAGGAAGACGAAATACCGGACAGTGACTCAGAGTGGATGGGTGGAGACGAACCCCCACCCCAAAGTGCCATGGACTCAGAGTGGGACGAAGAGCATGACACAACGCCACTGCTGTCACCAACACCCTCCACCATCGCAGAAACACTCACCACGGTTGGGCACTTTAGTGATGAGGCGTCTGGTACACTCACTAGTGCGCACAACACAGCCGTCCCGGTACAGCAGGTGGAGGTAGGAGCAGCAGAGGGACCGGGCGGTCGGAGGGCAGCCCAGCCCAAGCGAACATCTGCCGCCCAGATGGATCCCGGGTTCCTGCAGTTACCACACCCCACACATAGATCCGATGCAACCACCGACCCGGAGACGAGCGAAGAGGGTGACGGGCGGCTTGCGGCGGCTGCGGTCGCAGGTGGAGGAGTCCACCCGCGTCCAGGAGCTGGGAATGGTGCCGGTCATGCGTGCCACCCAGGCCGACACCGCACGGGTGGCGTCCGCGGTGGAGGCAATGGGGTGCAACGGTGTCAGACATGGGGAACGGTTTGCGAGGCCTGGGGCCTTCCGTGCAGGCGGCGTCTGTGGCCCAGGACATGGCTGCCCTCTCACAGGAGGCCATGAGCCAGTGCCAGCGCCAGATGGCAGAGGCGCTCAACGCCATAGCCCAGTCTCTGCAGGCCATGGCCCAGTCTCAGCAGGCCATGGCCCAGTCTCTGCAGGCCATCGCTGAGGGCATCGGCGCCAGTGGCCATGTGCGAGCCGGCGTCGCACTGTCACAGACAGGGTTTGCCAACCCCCTGGGGCTCCATGGCTGCAAACCTGCAGACCCCCTGTCGATACCAGCACGGGCCTCCAGGACTGGCAGCGCCAGATGTCGGGGGGGGCGTCGGATGGCCAGTCCGTTCGCATCCCCCACCCATGTAGAGGCCTGGGGGCCATCGGGCACCCAGAGGGAGGAGGAGGTGGTGTGGTCCGTCCCAGCTCCCTCTGTAGGGGAGGTCCCGGTACACCGCGACACCTCGGACTCCCCCCCTTCCGTCCCAGGTGCATCGGGTGGGCAACGGGCAGGACAGGCTGGCAGCTCGCCATCCCAGTCGCCCGGGCTGCAGCCTGGCCCATCTAGGCCAGGACGCCCCAGGAAACGGCCGCCAAAGGGATCCAGTGTCAGAGGGCAGGAATCACAGGAGTCCACCTCCAGTTCTGCTGTACCGTCTGGGGAACCACGTAGACGTAGTCAAAGGGCCCGTAAGGCCAAACAATTAGACACTGAGTAAGTTGGCACGGGTGCAGGGCACAGATGAGTTTTAGGGGCTAGGGCACGTGCATGAACTCCTTTGGTTATTAAAGTCAATGTTACACCTACCGAAGCTGCCTTTATGCTCTGTCCAAAGTGTGCGGGGGTGTCATGTACGTTGACCGCAAGTGTGTGTGTGAGGGGTGGTCTTACCTCAGCCCCAGGTGAGTCTGCCCCCTTCCCCCTGGGCCGCCATCAACATCCCCCGGGCAGAGGACGGGACCGTGCGCTGCAGTGTCACAGCCGCATGCAGGGATGGTCCGGGTGGATTGTGGTACTGTGGCCATGGGTCAGACATAGTCCAACGATGTAGAGCCAGGAGCTCATCGCAGGGCGGGTTGTCATCATCCTCCATGGCCTGCGATAGACACGCGTCCACCCGCAACTGTGTGAGCCCGGCCCGTTGTGCCGCAGGTGGATCGGCAATGGGGGGGGTGTGGTGTGCATGCAGGTGGGCTGGGTGGGGTTGGGGAGGGGGGTGAGGGTGCTGGGTGGGTGGATGGGTGGGGGGTGTGGGTGGTCGGCTGTTGCCATGGTGTGCGGTCTGTGGCCATACTACCCGATTCCCACGCCCATCTAGTCAGTGAAGCGGGCGTCTATCAGTCTGTCCCGTGCCCGCTGGGCCAGCCGGTAACGGTGGACAGCCACCCGCCTGTGTCTACCCCGTCAGCCCTGACCATTGCCCCCATCCCCCTCATCTGGGGAGGACTGGGCCTCTTCCTGCTGCTCCTCCACTCCGCCCTCCTCTGCCTGCGGCACATCGCCCCTCTGCTGGGCTATGTTGTGCAGGACGCAGCACACCACAATGATGCGGCCGACCCTATCTGACCGATACTGGAGGGCGCCCCCAGAGAGGTCCAGGCACCTGAAACGCATCTTCAGCACGCCAAAGCACCTCTCGATCACTCCCCTTGTCGCTACATGGGGCATCATTGTAGCGGTTCTCCGCCTCATTGCGTGGCCTCCGTATAGGCGTCATCAGCCACGATCGCAATGGGTAGCCCCTGTCGCCCAGCAACCAGCCCCTCAGCCGGGGATGGCGTCCCTCGTACATGCCGGGGATGGATGACCGCGACAACAGAATGAGTCGTGTACACTGCCTGGGTGACGGGCGCAGACGTGCAGGATCATCATGCGGTGGTCGCAGACCACCTGTACGTTCATCGAATAGGTCCCCTTCCTATTAGTGAACACGGCCCTGTTATCTGCAGGTGGCCGCACGGCGACGTGCATCCCATCGATCGCGCCCTGGACCATGGGGAAACCGGCCACGGCAGAGAAGCCCACGGCCCGGCATCTTGGCTGGCCCGGTCCACGGGGAAGCGGATGTAGCGGTGCGCCATGGCATATAGGGCATCTGTCACTGCCCGGATGCACCGGTGCACCGAAGTCTGCGATATGCTGGACAGGTCCCCACTCGGTGCCTGGAATGACCCCGTTGCATAAAAGTTCAGGGCCACCGTAACCTTGACGGACACGGGGAGAGGGTGTCCCCCGCCAGTGCCACGCGGTGACAGGTGTGCCAGCAGGTGGCAAATGTGTGCCATGGTTTCCCGGCTCATCCGGAGTCTCCTCCTGCATTCCCGGTCCGTGAGGTCCTGGTATGACTGCCGGGGCCGGTACACACGGGGCGCCCTCGGGTGCCTCCGTTGCCGTGGGGCCGCGACGTCCTCCTCCCCCCTCCTCGTCCTGTCAGTCAGGTGTCCCTCCAGCCTGGGCGGCTGCCGCCTGCCCCTCTGCGGCAGCCTGCGCCGCCTCTCTGGCACGCTCCTCCTCCTCCTCCTCCTCATCCAGGGCAACATAGACATGAGCGGCTGCCACCACGGCGGCCAACATCGCTGGATGATCTGAAAACATGACGGCCTGGTGGGGGGGAGGGGAAGTGGGGGGGAGGGGAACGACGACATGTCATCATTGCCCATATCCCCTCCTTCCCCCAGCCAGGTGGCATGGACCGCATGGGTCCAACTGTTGGAGGCTGGCACCTGGCCAGGTGGACCAACTCATTGCCCTCCCCATCCCCCTCCTCGGCATGGACCCCCCCCCCAACCTCCACCCCCAGCACGGACCCCCCCCCGCCAACCTCCACCCCGGCACGGACCCCCCGCCCCCCAACTTCCACCCCGGCACGGACACCCCCCAACCTCACTCCAGCACGGCACGGACCCCCCCCAACCTCCACCCCGGCACGGACCCCCCCCTCAACCTCCACCCCGGCACGGACCCCACCCCCAACCTCCACCCCAGCACGGACCCCCCCCAACCTCCACCCCGGCACGGACCCCCCCCCAACCTCCACCCCGGCACGGCACGGAACCCCCCCCAACCTCCACCCGGCACGGACCCCCCCCAACCTCCACCCCGGCACGGACCCCCCCCCCCCAACCTCCACCCCAGCACGAACTCCCCCCCAACCTCCACCCCGGCACGGACCCCCCCCCCCAACCTCCACCCCGGCACAGCACGGACCCCCCCAACCTCCACCCCAGCACGGACCCCCCCCCAACCTCACCCCGGCACGGCACGGACCCCCCCCCCCAACCTCCACCCCAGCACGGACCCCCCCCAACCTCCACCCCGGCACGGCACGGACCCCCCCCCAACCTCCACCCCGGCACGGACCCCCCATCCACCTCCTCGGCACGGACCCCCTCCCGGCACTCCCCGGAGCCCAGCCTACTCTAACCACCGCCCGCCCCCCCCCCGCCGCACACACACACACACAAGCCGAGACACACCTCTCCTCACGCATTCAGACTGCGGCCACGCCATTGCCTGCCCAGAGCCAACCCCCCAGGCCGTCACTCACCTCCACGCTGGTCGGCGTGAGTCTGGAGCACCGGGTCACGCTGATGTGAACCTGGAGCACAGGGAAAAGGAGGTTTAATTTACGTCGACGTGAACGGTCATCACGTCGACGGGACTTCGGCCAATCCGGAAGGGAGAATTATCGGCAGGCCGAAAATCGGCTGCCTTGCGCAGACCCGTGACATTCTCCGCGACATTAACGCCCCGCCGACTTTTCTCCCTTCGGAGACTTCGGCAACCGGCGGGGGCGGGATTCACGGCGGCCAACGGCCATTCTCCGACCCTCTGGGGGGTCGGAGAATTGACGCCCCTGATCTTTGTTAGTAAGCAACATTACCAAGGCCATATCTTTTTTCTCTTTGGCAAGGACGCAACCCTGTCCATATATATACCCACTTTTATATATATTTTTCCACAGGTCATAAAGTTCGAATTTCAAGAACTTCAGTGGGTATTCCTGACAATTAATCCTGACTTGCTTTCAGCCATTCTTCAAAAATGTAGCTCAGATTATCATCTTCTCTCTGAAAAATAATTCTAGTTTCCAATCTTCAATTTTAGGCAATCATCCTCTGCTACCATGTTAAATCACTCCAAAGCCAGGTGGTAAAGTAGGAAATCAGACCCCAATTTCTTTACTTAATATTAAAATTAATTTATAGAATGCAGCAGTACATATGTTTGCCTCCTCCTCATTAACACCCCAATATTCCAATTATCCCTATTTATATGCTCTTTTAAAACTAATAAAATATAGAAATTAACTCAAACAAATTAACAGCCCTTAAAAGGGGTGCTGCAACAAAATACAAAACTTTGAAGGAAATTTATCAAATTAAATTAAAATAATGCCCACACCATTTGCTCCCTCTCCAAGCGCGATCGTAAGAATAGGGAAGACAGTGCAGTATAATAATGACCCCCTCCATAATCTGCTGCCTAAACCTGTTAATGGCTACCATGGCCAGGCCCAGGAAGAGGCCCACAAGTGGCCCACAAGTAGGTCCTCTGATCTGTTTGCGCTCCCCCGCCCCCCCACCCCCGCCCCCACACACACACACACCCTCCACCCCCACACACACCCCCAGGAGCGTGGGACTGAAGTGCAACCAAAACCTGAGGAGCAGCCCTTTCAATTAATAGAAAAGGAGCTGCAACCTTTATACACATGGAACATGGACTCCCAAAGCCACAGGAATACAATCTGAATCATCTGTTACAAGGTACTGCTGCACGTAAAACCCTCCACCACAAATCTCCGATGGTAAAGAGGAGGATTGCCACACAGAGAGCACTCCACTGAAGGCCCCAAAACCTCTGGACAGTAAGTTGCTGGATACCATTCAGTAGGTCTTAATGAGGTTTTCATAGTGTAAAGTAAGTTAACTGTGTATATTTATTACAAGAACTATCTATATACAGCAAAGAGTTTAAGTTAGGAGCTGTCTCTATGCTTGATTGTGCACATGTCTCTGTCCAACACTAAACCGGCCACTAGTTGCAGGTCATGTGTTTCTTCCATCACTGTGTGGCAGAATTATACTCAGCCCATGCTAACTCGATATGTTTTGGATCCTTACACCACAGGCTAATGCCACAGCCTGTCTGGACAGTTGACGGGGGCAAGGCAGTGAAAAGTGTGCAGCAAGCAGCCACAGAAGATACCACTCCATGCAGAACAGAAAGCATGGAGGGAATTTCTGCGAGACATCTCAGATTATAGGGCTGAGATTTCCAAATGAGATTTCGGGTCTCAGGTCAATGTGAAATTCAGTCCCAACAAGGGTCAGTTCAGACAGAAGTTTACTGCACGCTTGAACCGCCTTGACACCTCTTGCACAGTCGGGGCTCAGCAACACAGATTTTTTAGTTATTTATTTTTTGAAATAAATTTAGAGTACCCAATTATGTTTTCCAATTAAGGGGTAATTTAGCATGACTACTTTGCCTAACCTGCACATCTTTGGGTTGTGGTGGTGAGACCCCTCAGACACGGCGAGAATGTACAAACTCCACACGGATTGTGACCCGGGGGCCAGGATCGAATCTGGGTCCTCAGCGCTGTGAGGCAGCAGTGCTAATCATTGTGCCATCATGCTGCCCCAGTGCCATGGTTTAAAGGCTGTGGATAGCTTTGGCCACGAGCTGGACATTAGCAGACTTGCAACGCACGAGTTCTTGCGGTGCCATTCAGCCCATTCCTCCAGCATGTTCCTGGCTCTGGTCACCCCAGCAGCCCAAGCTCTCTCTTCTGCCAGCCACATGAACCCATACTGGTGGAAGTGTGATTCCTGAGCTTTAGCTCTCAGACGATAGCTGCTACTCCTGATAAAGAGAACTTCGGCATGAGGCAGCTATGTTCCAGACTTGGATCAGTTCCTGGTAACGACAGGCAACCCATGCAAGGAAGCACAGAGACCTTCCAGGTCTATAAACAGGAGCTGCAAGCCATAATTGGGACCGTACAACCTGGTGGAAGCAGTAAGTCTTTAATAGTCTCTATTTGTCTAATTTCTAAGTGCTTAATTAAATAGTGCCCTTCATTGTGTATTCTTAACATTGATAATATGATTGACATACCATTAACATGAGCTATGGTAGAGGGGATCATCCTTAGTCTTGGCATGGGCAAATGGTAGGCTATTAGACTTGCATAATATGAAGGCATCATGGAAATTCTTGGGTGATAGCATGATACCTGCATGAACCTCTCTTGTGGCTGCACATGAGCTCAACATGGAGTGGAAACCCTTGCACTCAACCAAAGATCCTGACTGGTCAAGGGTAGCTCTCAATCATAGAATAGTTACAACTCAAAAGGAGACTTCTACTGTTGACTCTATGATAACTCTCTGCAAGAGCAACTTAGATAGTCCCATTCCCCAGCACTTACCCCATAGCTTTGCAAATGTTTTACCTTCAGGTACCTTTCCCATTCTCTTCTTAAAGCCACAAGTGAATCTGCTTCCGCAACTCTCTCAAGCAGTGCATTGCAAATTCTGGCCACTTGCTTCACAAAACGTTTTTCTCAAGTCACTTTTGGTTCTTTTGCCACTTTCCTTAAATCTGCATCCTTTGGTTTTTCAATCCTTTCACCATGGTAACAGTTTATTTCCATCTACTTTGTCTAGATTTTGAACACCTCAATAAATTCTCCTTTCAACCTTTTTTCCTCTAATGAGAACAACACCAGTTGCTTCAATTCATACAAGAAACGTAAGTATCTCATTCATGTAAGAATTCTCATAAACATTTTCTGCATCTTCTATACTGTATCCTCCATAAAGCCTTCACATCCTTCTTCAAATGTTGTGCCCAAAATGGGACACAGTACTCTGGCTGAGGTCAAACGAGTGTTTTATAAACGTTCATCATAGCTTTCTCGCTTTTGGACTCTAGGGCGTCATTCTCCGACCCCCCGCCGGGTCGGAGAATGGCCGTTGGCCGCCGTGAATCCCGCCCCCGCCCCCGCCGAAGTCTCCGAAGGAAGAAAAGTCGGCGGGGCGTTAATGGCGCCGCTGCCGCGGAGAATGTCACGGGTCTGCGCAAGGCAGCCGATTTTCGGCCTGCCGATATTCTCCCTTCCGGATGGGCCGAAGTCCCGTCGACGTGATGACCGTTCACGTCGACGTGAATCAAACCTCCTTTCATCGGCGTGACCCGGTGCTCCAGGCTCACGCCGACCAGCGAGGAGGTGAGTGACGGCCTGGCGGGTTGGCTCTGGGCAGGAAATGGCGTGGCCGCAGACTGATTGCCTGAGGAGAGGTGTGTCTCGGCTTGTGTGTGTGTGCGGCGGGGGGGGGGGGGGGGGGGGGGTGGTTAGAGTAGGCTGGGCTCCGGGGGAGTGCCGGGAGGGGGTCCGTGCCGGGGTGGAGGTTGGGGGTTGTGGAGGGGGTCCGTGCCGGGGTGGAGGTTGGGGGGGGGGGTCCGTGCTGGGTGGAGGTTGGGGGTTGGGGAGGGGGTCCGTGCCGGGGTGGAGGTTGGGGAGGGGGTCCGTGCCGGGGTGGAGGTTGGGGAGGGGGTCCGTGCCGGGGTGGAGGTTGGGGGTTGTGGAGGGGGTCCGTGCCGGGGTGGAGGTTGGGGAGGGGGTCCGTGCCGGGGTGGAGGTTGGGGGTTGTGGAGGGGATCCGTGCCGGGGTGGAGGTTGGGGGGGGGGTCCGTGCTGGGGTGGAGGTTGGGGGGTTGGGGATGGGGTCCGTGCCGGGGGGTGGAGGTTGGGGGGGGGGTCCGTGCCGGGGTGGAGGTTGGGGGGGGGGTCCGTGCTGGGGGGTGGGTGGTTGGGGAGGGGGGTCCGTGCCGGGGTGGAGGTTGGGGGGGGGGGGGGGGTCCGTGCCGGGGTGGGTGATGGGAGGGCAAATGAGTTGGTCCACCTGGCCAGGTGCCAGCCTCCAACAGTTGGACCCATGCGGTCCATGCCACCTGGCTGGGGGGGCAGGAGGGGATATGGGCAATGATGACATGTCGTCGTCTCCCCTCCCCCCCCACCAGGCCGTCATGTTTTCAGACCATCCAGCGATGTTGGCCGCCGTGGTGGCAGCCGCTCATGTCTATGTTGCCCTGGATGAGGAGGAGGAGGAGGAGGAGCGTGCCAGAGAGGCGGCGCAGGCTGCCGCAGAGGGGCAGGCGGCAGCCGCCCAGGCTGCAGGGACACCTGACCGACAGGACGAGGAGGGGGAGGAGGACGTCGCGGCCCCACGGCAACGGAGGCACCCGAGGGCGCCCCGTGTGTACCGGCCCCGGCAGTCATACCAGGACCTCACGGACCGGGAATGCAGGAGGAGACTCCGGATGAGCCGGGAAACCGTGGCACACATCTGCCACCTGCTGGCACACCTGTCACCGCGTGGCACTGGCGGGGGACACCCTCTCCCCGTGTCCGTCAAGGTTACGGTGGCCCTGAACTTTTATGCAACGGGGTCATTCCAGGCACCGAGTGGGGACCTGTGCGGCATATCGCAGACATCGGTGCATCGGTGCATCCGGGCAGTGACAGATGCCCTTTATGCCATGGCGCACCGCTACATCCGCTTCCCCGTGGACCGGGCCAGCCAAGATGCCCGGGGCCGTGGGCTTCTCTGCCGTTGACGGGTTCCCCATGGTCCAGGGCGCGATCGATGGGATGCACGTCGCCGTGCGGCCACCTGCAGATAACAGGGCCGTGTTCACTAATAGGAAGGGGACCTATTCGATGAACGTACAGGTGGTCTGCGACCACCGCATGATGATCCTGCACGTCTGCGCCCGTCACCCAGGCAGTGTACACGACTCATTCGTGTTGTCGCGGTCATCCATCCCCGGCATGTACGAGGGACGCCATCCCCGGCTGAGGGGCTGGTTGCTGGGCGACAGGGGCCTACCCATTGCGATCGTGGCTGATGACGCCTATAACGGAGGCCACGCAATGAGGCGGAGAACCGCTACAATGATGCCCATGTAGCGACCAAGGGGAGTGATCGAGAGGTGCTTTGGCGTGCTGAAGATGCGTTTCAGGTGCCTGGACCTCTCTGGGGGCGCCCTCCAGTATCGGTCAGATAGGGTCGGGCCGCATCATTGTGGTGTGCTGCGTCCTGCACAACATAGCCAGCAGAGGGGCGATGTGCCGCAGGCAGAGGAGGGCGGAGTGGAGGAGCAGCAGGAAGAGGCCCAGTCCTCCCCAGATGAGGGGGATGGGGGCAATGGTCAGGGCAGACGGGGTAGACACAGACGGGTGGCTGTCCACCATTACCGGCTGGCCCAGCGGGCACGGGACAGACTGATAGACGCCCGCTTCACTGACTAGATGGGCGTGGGAATCGGGTAGTATGGCCACAGACCGCACACCATGACAACAGCCGACCACCCACACCCCCCACCCATCCATCCACCCAGCACCATCACCCCCCTCCCCAACCCCACACACCCCACCCGCATGCACACCACCCCCCCACTCCCAATTGCCGATCCACCGGCGGCACAACGGGCCGGGCTCACCCAGTTGCGGGTGGACGCGTGTCTATCGCAGGCCATGGAGAATGATGACAACCCGCCTCCGATGAGCTCCTGGCTCTACAACGTTGGACTATGTCTGACCCATGGCCACAGTACCACCATCCACCCGGACCATCCCTGCATGCGGCTGTGACACTGCAGCGCACGGTCCCGTCCTCTGCCCGGGGGATGTTGATGGCGGCCCAGGGGGAAGGGGGCAGACTCACCTGGGGCTGAGGTAAGACCACCCCTCACACACACACTTGCGCTCAACGTACATGACACCCCCGCACACTTTGGACAGAGCACAAAGGCAGCTTCGGTAGGTGTAACATTGACTTTAATAACCAAAGGAGTTCATGCACGTGCCCTAGCGCCTAAAACTCATCTGTGCCCTGCACCCGTGCCAACTTACTCAGTGTCTAATTGTTTGGCCTTACGGGCCCTTTGACTACGTCTACGTGGTTCCCCAGACGGTACAGCAGAACTGGAGGTGGACTCCTGTGATTCCTGCCCTCTGACACTGCATCCCTTTGGCGGCCGTTTCCTGGGGCGTCCTGGCCTAGATGGGCCAGGCTGTGGCCCGGGCGACTGGGATGGCGAGCTGCCAGCCTGTCCTGCCCGTTGCCCACCCGATGCACCTGGGACGGAAGGGGGGGAGTCCGAGGTGTCGCGGTGTACCGGGACCTCCCCTACAGAGGGAGCCGGGACGGACCACACCACCTCCTCCTCCCTCGGGGTGCCCGATGGCCCCCAGGCCTCTACATGGGTGGGGGATGCGAACGGACTGGCCATCCGACGCGCCCCCGACATCTGGCGCTGCCAGTCCTGGAGGCCCGTGCTGGTATCGACAGGGGTCTGCAGGTTTGCAGCCATGGAGCCCAGGGGGTTGTCGAACCCTGTCTGCGACAGTGCGACGCCAGCTCGCACATGGCCACTGGCGCCGATGCCCTCAGCGATGGCCTGCTGAGACTGGGCCATGGCCTGCAGAGACTGGGCCATGGCCTGCAGAGACTGGGCTATGGCCTGCTGAGACTGGGCCATGGCCTGCTGAGACTGGGCTATGGCGTTGAGCGCCTCTGCCATCTGGCGCTGGCACTGGCTCATGGCCTCCTGTGAGAGGGCAGCCATTTCCTGGGCCACAGACGCCGCCTGCACGGAAGGCCCCAGGCCTCGCAAACCGTTCCCCATGTCTGACACCGTCGCACCCATTGCCTCCACCGCGGACGCCACCCGTGCGGTGTCAGCCTGGGTGGCACGCATGACCGGGACCACTCCCAGCTCCTGGACGCGGGTGGACTCCTCCACCTGCGACCGCAGCCGCCGCAAGCCACCCGTCACCCTATTCGCTCGTCTCCGTGTCGGTGGTTGCATCGGATCTATGTGTGGGTGTGGTAACTGCAGGAACCCGGGATCCATCTGGGCGGCAGATGTTCGCTTGGCCTGGGCTGCCCTCCGACCGCCCGGTCCCTCTGCTGCTCCTACCTCCACCTGCTGTACCGGGACGGCTGTGTTGTGCGCACCAGTGAGTGTACCAGACGCCTCATCACTAAAGTGCCCAACCGTGGTGAGTGTTTCTGCGATGGTGGAGGGTGTTGGTGACAGCAGTGGCGTTGTGTCGTGCTCTTCGTCCCACTCTGAGTCCATGGCACTTTGGGGTGGGGGTTCGTCTCCACCCATCCACTCTGAGTCACTGTCCGGTATTTCGTCTTCCCGGGTAGGGGTGTCCTGGGTAGTGCTGTCCCGGGTAGTGCTGTCCCGGGTAGTGCTGTCCCGGGTAGGGGTGTCCTGGGTAGTGGTGTCCCGGGTAGGGGTGTCCTGGATAGTGGTGTCCTGGGTAGTGGTGTCCTGGCTCGGATGTGACGGGGGCCTGTGGCTGCCCCCCTCATCGCTGGGTGGTCGCTCCCGCACGTGACGGGGGTGTCGTCTCCCTGTTGCTCCAGGTCTCTCCGTCTCCCGTGGTCTCCGAGGGGCATCCTGCGGGCGTCGCATGCTGGAGGGTTCGGGTCTCTCCGTCTCCCGTGGTCTCCGAGGGGCATCCTGCGGGCGTCGCATGCTGGAGGGTTCGGGTCTCTCCGTCTCCCGTGGTCTCCGAGGGGCATCCTGCGGGCGTCGCATGCTGGAGGGTGCGGGTCTCTCCGTCTCCTGTGGTCTCCGAGGGGCATCCTGCGGGCGTCGCTGGCTGGAGGGTCCGGGTCTCTCCGTCTCCCGTGGTCTCCGAGGGGCATCCTGCGGGCGTCGCATGCTGGAGGGTGCGGGTCTCTCCGTCTCCCGTGGTCTCCGAGGGGCATCCTGCGGGCGTCGCATGCTGGAGGGTGCGGGTCTCTCCGTCTCCCGTGGTCTCCGAGGGGCATCCTGCGGGCGGTCTGCATCTGCGGGGATGGGTGCCTGGACGTTTGGTCCTGCGATACACAATGAAGCATGCATGGTTAGACATCAGGCAGTGATCAGGTGATACGGGAGAGGGGGATATAGGGGAGGGGGGATATGGGGACGGGCTGTTGGTGGCTCACTTGCTCGTGGGGCCCCGACCTCTGCATCAGCAACCTCCCGGTCCTCAGGTCCGCCAGCCAGTTCCAGGGCCCTTTCCTCGTGTACGGTCAGTGGCCTCTCATCAGCGGGCCCTCCTCCAGTCCTCACATGCTCCCTATTGTTGTGTGCGCGCTTCTCCTGGGGGGGGGGGGGGGTGGTGGCAGGGGTAAAAGGCAACAGTGTTAGGCAGGTATATGAATGCACGCCATCGGTTGCGCGT
>NW_027308647.1:0-83304 GCF_047496885.1 Scyliorhinus torazame | reverse complement strand
TCCAGTCTCTCTCTATCCTTCCCCACTCCATTCCCCCTCTAACGGTCCCCACTCCATTCCCCTCTCTATCCGTCCCCACTCCATTCCATCTCTATCCGTCCCCACTCCATTCCCTCTCTATCCGGCCCCACTCCATTCTCTCTTCTGCCATCCCCACTCCATTCTCTCTCTATCCGTCCCCACTCCATTCTCTCTCTATCTGTCCCCACTCCATTCCCTCGCAAAACGTCCCCACTCCATTCCCCTCTCTATCCGTCCCCACTCCATTCCCTCTCTCTCCGGCCCCACTCCATTCCCTCTCTATCCGTCCCCACTCCATTCTCTCTCTCTCCATTCCCACTCCATTCTCTCTCTATCCGTCCCCACTCCATTCCCTCGCTAAACGTCCCCACTCCATTCCCCTTTCTATCCGTCCCCACTCCATTCCCTCTCTCTCCGGCCCCACTCCATTCCCTCTCTATCCGTCCCCACTCCATTCTCTCTCTCTCCATTCCCACTCCATTCTCTCTCTATCCGTCCCCACTCCATTCCATCTCTATCCGTCCCCACTCCATTCCATCTCTATCCGTCCCCACTCCATTCTCTCTCTATTCGTCACCACTCCATTCTCTCTCTATCCGTCCCCACTCCATTCTCTCTCTATCCGTCCCCACTCCATTCTCTCTCTATCCTACCCCACTCCATTCTCTCTCTATCCGTCCGCACTCCATTCTCTCTATATCCGTCCCCACTCCATTCTCTCTCTATCCCTCCCCACTCTATTCTCTCTCGAACCTTCGCCACTCCATTCCCTCTCTATCTGTCCCCACTCCATTCCCTGTCTATCCGTCTCCACTCCATTCTGTCTCAATCCGTCCCCACTCCATTCCCTCTCTATCCGTCTCCACTCCATTCCCTCTCTATCCGTCCCCACTCCATTCTCTCTTCTCCCGTCCCCACTCCATTCTCTCTTCTGCCGTCCCCACTCCATTCTCTCTATCCGTCCCCACTCCATTCCCTCTCGATCCGTCCCCACTCCATTCTCTCAATCCGTCCCCACTCCATTCCCGCTCTGTCCATCCCCACTCCATTCTCTCTCCATCCGTCCCCACTCCATTCCCTTTCTATCCGTCCCCACTCCATTCTCTCTCTATCCGTCCCCACTCCATTCCCTCTCTATCCGTCCCCAGTCCAATCTCTCTCGATCCATCCCCACTCCATTCTCTCTCTATCCGTCCCCACTCCATTCTGTCTCTATCCATCACCACTCCATTCTCTCTCTATCCGTCCCCACTCCATTCTCTCTCTATCCATCCCCACTCCATTCTCTCTATATTCTTCACCACTCCATTCCCTCTCTATCCGTCCCCACTCCAATCCCTGTCTATCCGTCTCCACTCCATTCCCTCTCTATCTGTCCCCACTCCATTTCCTCTCTATCCGTCCCCACTCCATTCTCTCTTCTCCCGTCCCCACTCCATTCGCTCTTCTGCCGTCCCCACTCCATTCTCTCTATCCGTCCCCTCTCCATTCTCTCTATATCCGTCCCCACTCCATTCTCTCTCAATCCGTCCCCACTCCATTCTCTCTCTTTCCGACCCCACTCCATTCTCTCTCTATCCGACCCGACTCCATTCTCTCTCCATCCGTCCCCACTCCATTCCCTCTCTTTCAGTCCCCACTGCATTCCCGCTCTATCCGTCCTCACTCGATTCTCTCTCTATCCGACCCCACTCCATTCTATCTCTATCTGTCCCCACTGCATTCTCTCTCTATCCGTCCCCACTCGATTCTCTCTCTATCCGTCCCCACTCGATTCTCTCTTCTGCTGTCCCCACTCCATTCTCTCTCAATCCGTCCCCACTCCATTCTCGCTCTCTCCGTCCCCACTCCATTCCCTCTCTATCCGTCCCCACTCCATTCCCGCTCTATCCGTCCCCACACCAGTCTTTCTCTATCCGTCCCCACTGCATTCTCTCTTCTGCCGTCCCCACTCCATTCTCTCTCTATCCGTCCCCAGTCCAGTCTCTCTCTATCCTTCCCCACTCCATTCCCCCTCTAACGGTCCCCACTCCATTCCCCTCTCTATCCGTCCCCACTCCATTCTATCTCTATCCGTCCCCACTCCATTCCCTCTCTATCCGGCCCCACTCCATTCTCTCTTCTGCCATCCCCACTCCATTCTCTCTCTATCCGTCCCCACTCCATTCTCTCTCTATCTGTCCCCACTCCATTCCCTCGCAAAACGTCCCCACTCCATTCCCCTCTCTATCCGTCCCCACTCCATTCCCTCTCTCTCCGGCCCCACTCCATTCCCTCTCTATCCGTCCCCACTCCATTCTCTCTCTCTCCATTCCCACTCCATTCTGTCTCTATCCGTCCCCACTCCATTCCCTCGCTAAACGTCCCCACTCCATTCCCCTTTCTATCCGTCCCCACTCCATTCCCTCTCTCTCCGGCCCCACTCCATTCCCTCTCTATCCGTCCCCACTCCATTCCCTCTCTCTCCATTCCCACTCCATTCTCTCTCTATCCGTCCCCACTCCATTCTCTCTCTATCCGTCCCCACTCCATTCTCTCTCTATCCGTCCCCACTCCATTCTCTCTCTATCCGTCCCCACTCCATTCTCTCTCTATCCATCCCCACTCCATTCTCTCTATATCCGTCGCCACTCCATTCCCCCTCTATCCGTCCCAACTTCATTCTCTCTCAATCCGTTCCCACTCCATTCTCTCTATCCGTCCCCACTCCATTCTCTCTCTATCCGTCCCCACTCCATTCTCTCTCTATCCGTCCCCACTCCATTCTCTCTCTATCCGCCCCCACTTCATTCACTCTCTATCTGTCCCCACTCCATTCCCTCTCTATCCGCCCCCACTCCATTCTCTCTCTATCCATCCCCACTCCATTCCCTCTCTATCCGTCCCCACTCCATTCCCTCTCCATCCGTCCCCACTCCATTCCCTTTCTATCCGTCCCCACTCCATTCTCTCTCTATCCGTCCCCACTCCATTCCCTCTCTATCCGTCCCCACTCCATTCCCGCTCTATCCGGCGCCACTCCAGTCTCTCTTTATCCGTCCCCACTCCATTCTCTCTTCTGCCGTCCCCACTCCATTCTCTCTCTATCCGTCCCCACTCCATTCCATCTCTAACCGTCCCGACTCCATTCCGCGCTCTATCCGTCCCCACTCCATTCCCTCTCTATCCGTCCGCACTCCAGTCCTTCCCTATCCGGCTCCACAGCATTCCCTCTCAATCCGGCCCCACTCCATTCCCTCTCTATCCGGCCCCACTCCATTCCCCCTCTAACCGTCCCCACTCCATTCCCTCTCTATCCGTCCCCACTCCATTCCCTCGCGATCCGTCCCCACTCCATTCCCTCTCTATCCGTCCCCACTCCAGTCCCTCTCTATCGGTCCCCACTCCATTCTGTCTCTCTCCTTCCCCACTCCATTATCTCTCTCTCCTTCCCCACTCCATTCTCTCTGTATCCGTCCCCACTCAATTCTCTCTCTATCCGTCCCCAATCCATGCTCTCTCTGTCTGTCCCCACTCTATTCTCTCTCGATCCGTCCCCTCTCCATTCTCTCTATATCCGTCCCCACTCCATTCCCTCTCAATCCGTCCCCACTCCATTCCCTCTCTATCCGTCCTCACTCCATTCCCTATCTATCAGTCCCCACTCCATTCCCTCTCTATCCGTCCCCACTCCATTCCCTCTCTATCCGTCCCCACTCCATTCTCTCTCTATTCATCCCCATTCCATTCGCTCTCTATCCGTCCCCACTCCATTCCCTCTCTATCCTTCCCCACTACATTCTCTCTCTCTCCGTCCCCACTACATTTCCTCTCTATCCGTCCCCACTCCATTCTCTCTCTATCCATCCCCACTCCATTCCCTCTCATTCTGTCCCCACTCCATTCTCTATCGATCCATCCACACTCCATTCTCTCTCTATCTGTCCCCACTCCATTTTATCTCTATCCGTCCCCACTCCATTCTCTCTCTATCCGTCCCCACACCATTCTCTCTTCTGCTGTCCCCACTCCATTCCCGCTCTATCCGTCCACACTTCAGTCTCTCATTATCCGTCCCCACTCCATTCTCTCTTCTCCCGTCCCCACTCCATTCCCTCTCTACCGTCCCCACTCCATTCCCTCTCAATCCGTCCCCACTCCATTCTCTCTATCCGTTCCCACTCCATTCTCTCTTTATCCATCCCCACTCCATTCTCTATCTATCCGTGCCCACTCTATTCCCTCTCTATCCGTCCCCGCTCCATTCCCTCTCCACCGTCCCCACTCCATTCTCTCTCTATCCGTCCCCACTCGATTCTCTATCGATCCGTCCCCACTCTATTCCCTCTCTATCCGTCCCCACTCTATTCCCCCTCTATCCGTCCCCACTCCATTCCCTCTCTATCCGTCTCCACTCCATTCTCTCTCTATCCGACCCACTCCATTCCCGCTCTATCATTCCCCACTCCATTCTCTCTTCTCCCGTCCGCACTCCATTCTCTCTTCTGCCGTCCCCACTCCATTCTCTCTATCCGTCCCCCTCCATTCTCTCTCTATCCGTCCCCACTCCATTCTCTCAATCCGTCCCCACACCATTCCCGCTCTATCCGGCCCCACTCCATTCTCTCTCCATCCATCCCCACATCATTCCCTATCTATCCATCCCCACTTCATTCCCCCTCTATCCGTCCCCATCCCATTCTCTCTTTCCGTCCCCACTCCATTCTCTCTCTATCCGTCCCCACTCCATTCTCTCTCTATCCGTCCCCACTCCATTCTCTCTCTTTTCGTCCCCACTCCATTCCCTCTCTATCCGTCCCCACTCCATTCTCTCTCTATCCGTCCCCACTCCATTCCGTCTCTACTGTCCCCACCCCATTCTCTCTCTATCCTTCCCCACTCCATTCTCTCCCTATCCGTCCCAACTCCATTTTCTCTCTAACCATCCCCACTCCATTCCCTCTCTATCCGTCCCCACTCCATTCCCACTCGATCCATCCCCATTCCATTCCCTCTCTATCCGTCCCCACTCCATTCTCTCTCTATCCGTCCGCATTCCATTCTCTCTATATCCGTCCCCACTCCATTCCCTCCCTATCCGTCCCCACACCATTCTCTCTCTAACCGTCCCCACTCCATTCTCTCTCCATCCGTCCCCGCTCCATTCCCTCTCTATCTGTCCCCACTCCATTCCCGATCTATCAATTCCCACTCCATTCCCTCTCTGTCCGTCCCCACTCCATTCCCTCGCTATCCGTCCCCACTCCATTCCCGCTCCATCCATCCCCACTCCATTCCATCTCTATCCGTCCCCACTCCCTTATCTCTCTAACCATCCCCACTCCATTCTCTCTCTATCCGTCCCCACTCCATTCTCTCTCCATCCGTCCCCACTCCATTCTCTCTCTATCCGTCCTCACTCCATTCCCTCTCTCTCCGTCCTCACTCCATTCCCTCGCTATCCGTACACACTCCATTCCCTCTCTATCCGTCCCCACTCCATTCCCTCTCTATCCGTCCCCACTCCCTTCTCTCTCTATCCGTCCCCACTCCATTCTCTCTACATCCGTCCCCACTCCATTCCCTCTCTATCCGTCCCCACTCCCTTCTCTCTCTATCCGTCCCCACTCCATTCTCTCTCTAACCTTCCCCACTCCATTCCCTCTCTATCCGTCCCCACTCCATTCCCTCTCTATCCGTCTCCACTCCATTCCCTCTCTATCTGTCCCCACTCCATTGCCACTCGATCCATCCCCACTCCATTCCATCTCTATCCGTCCCCACTCCATTCCATCTCTATCCGTCCCCACTCCATTCTCTCTCTATCCGTCACCACTCCATTCTCTCTCTATCCGTCCCCACTCCATTCTCTCTCTATCCGTCCCCACTCCATTCTCTCTCTATCCTACCCCACTCCATTCTCTCTCTATCCGTCCGCACTCCATTCTCTCTATATCTGTGCCCACTCCATTCCCTCTCTATCCGTCCCCACTCCATTCTCTCTCTATCGTTCCCCACTCCATTCTCTCTCTCTCCGTCCCCACTCCATTCTCTCTCTATCCGACCCCACTCTATTCTCTCTCTATCCATCCCCACTCCATTCTCTCTCTATCCGTCCCCACTCCATTCTCTCTCTATCCGACCCCACTCCATTCTATCTCTATCCGTCCCCACTCCATTCTCTCTCTATCCGTCCCCACTCCATTCTCTCTCTATCCGCCCCCACTTCATTCAGTCTCTATCTGTCCCCACTCCATTCCCTCTCTATCCGCCCCCACTCCATTCTCTCTCTATCCATCCCCACTCCATTCCCTCTCTATCCGTCCCCACTCCATTCCCTCTCCATCCGTCCCCACTCCATTCCCTTTCTATCCGTCCCCACTCCATTCTCTCTCTATCCGTCCTCACTCCATTCCCTCTCTATCCGTCCCCACTCCATTCCCTCTCTATCCGCCCCCACTTCATTCACTCTCTATCTGTCCCCACTCCATTCCCTCTCTATCCGCCCCCACTCCATTCTCTCTCGATCCATCCCCACTCCATTCCCTCTCTATCCGTCCCCACTCCATTCCCTCTCCATCCGTCCCCACTCCATTCCCTTTCTATCCGTCCCCACTCCATTCTCTCTCTATCCGTCCCCACTCCATTCCCTCGCTATCCGTCCCCACTCCATTCCCTATCTATCCGTCCCCACTCCATTCCCTCTCTATCCGTCCCCACTCCATTCTCTCTCTATCCGTCCAATCTCCATTCCCTGTCTATCCGTCCCCACTCCATTCCCTCTCTATCCGTCCCCACTCCATTCTCTCTCTATCCGTCCCCTCTCCATTCTCTCTATATCCGTCCCCACTCCATTCCCTCTCTATCCGACCCGACTCCATTCTCTCTCCATCCGTCCCCACTCCACTCCATCTCTTTCAGTCCCCACTGCATTCCCGCTCTATCCGTCCTCACTCGATTCTCTCTATATCCGACCCCACTCCATTCTATCTCTATCTGTCCCCACTGCATTCTCTCTCTATCCGTCCCCACTCGATTCTCTCTCTATCCGTCCCCACTCGATTCTCTCTTCTGCTGTCCCCACTCCATTCTCTCTCAATCCGTCCCCACTCCATTCTCTCGCTCTTCATCCCCATTCCATTCGCTCTCTATCCGTCCCCACTCCATTCTCTCTCTATCCGTCCCCACTCCATTCTCTCTTCTGCTGTCCCCACTCCATTCCCGCTCTATCCGTCCACACTTCAGTCTCTCATTATACGTCCCCACTCCATTCTCTCTTCTCCCGTCCCCACTCCATTCCCTCTCTATCCGCCCCCACTCCATTCTCTCTCGATCCATCCCCACTCCATTCCCTCTCTATCCGTCCCCACTCCATTCCCTCTCCATCCGTCCCCACTCCATTCCCTTTCTATCCGTCCCCACTCCATTCTCTCTCTATCCGTCCCCACTCCATTCCCTCGCTATCCGTCCCCACTCCATTCCCTATCTATCCGTCCCCACTCCATTCCCTCTCTATCCGTCCCCACTCCATTCTCTCTCTATCCGTCCAATCTCCATTCCCTGTCTATCCGTCCCCACTCCATTCCCTCTCTATCCGTCCCCACTCCATTCTCTCTCTATCCGTCCCCTCTCCATTCTCTCTATATCCGTCCCCACTCCATTCCCTCTCTATCCGACCCGACTCCATTCTCTCTCCATCCGTCCCCACTCCATTCCATCTCTTTCAGTCCCCACTGCATTCCCGCTCTATCCGTCCTCACTCGATTCTCTCTATATCCGACCCCACTCCATTCTATCTCTATCTGTCCCCACTGCATTCTCTCTCTATCCGTCCCCACTCGATTCTCTCTCTATCCGTCCCCACTCGATTCTCTCTTCTGCTGTCCCCACTCCATTCTCTCTCAATCCGTCCCCACTCCATTCTCTCTCTCTTCATCCCCATTCCATTCGCTCTCTATCCGTCCCCACTCCATTCTCTCTCTATCCGTCCCCACTCCATTCTCTCTTCTGCTGTCCCCACTCCATTCCCGCTCTCTCCGTCCACACTTCAGTCTCTCATTATACGTCCCCACTCCATTCTCTCTTCTCCCGTCCCCACTCCTTTCTCTCTCTATCCGTCCCCACTCCATTCTCTCTCGATCCATCCCCACTACATTCTCTCTCTATCTGTCCCCCCTCCATTCTCTCTCTATCCGTCCCCACTCCATTCTCTCTCTATCCGTCCCCACTCCATTCCCTCTCTACCGTCCCCACTCCATTCCCTCTCTATCCGTCCCCACTCCATTCTCTCTATCTGTTCCCACTCCATTCTCTCTTTATCCATCCCGGCCCCACTCCGGCCCCACTCCATTCCCTCTCTATCCGTCCCCACTCCATTCTCTCTCTCTCCATCCCCACTCCATTCTCTCTCTATCCGTCCGCACTCCATTCTCTCTCTATCCGTCCCCACTCCAATCTCTCTCTATCCGTCCCCACTCCATTCTCTCTCTATCCATCCCCAGTCCATTCTCTCTATATCCGTTGCCACTCCATTCCCCCTCTATCCGTCCCAACTTCATTCTCTCTCAATCCGTCCCCACTCCATTCTCTCTATCCGTCCCCACTCCATTCTCTCTCTATCCGTCCCCTCTCCATTCTCTCTTCTGCCGTCCCCACTCCATTCTCTCTCTATCTGTCCCCACTCCATTCCATCTCTAACCTTCCCGACTACATTCCGCGCTCTATCCCTCCCCACTCCATTCCCTCTCTATCCGTCCCCACTCCAGTCCCTCCCTATCCTTCCCCACTCCATTCCCTGTCAATCCGGCCCCACTCCATTCCCTCTCTATCCGGCCCCACTCCATTCCCCCTTTATCCGTCCCCACTCCATTCCCTCTCTATCCGTCCCCACTCCATTCCCTCTCGATCCGTCCCCACTCCATTCCCTCTCTATCCGTCTCCACTCCATTCCCCTCTCTATCCGTCCCCACTCCATTCCCTCTCTCTCCGGCCCCACGCCATTCCCTCTCTATCCGTCCCCACTCCATTCTCTCTCTATCCGTCCCCTCTCCATTCTCTCTATATCCGTCCCCACTCCATTCCCTCTCTATCCTTCCACACTCCATTCTCTCTCTTTCCGACCCCACTCCATTCTCTCTCTATCCGACCCCACTCCATTCTCTCTCCATCCGTCCCGCCTCCATTCCCTCTCTTTCCGTCCCCACTGCATTCCCGCTCTATCCGTCCTCACTCGATTCTCTCTCTATCCGACCCCACTCCATTCTCTCTCAATCCGTCCCCACTCCATTGTCGCTCTATCCGTCCCCACTCCATTCCCTCTCTATCCGTCCCCACTCCATTCCCGCTCTATCCGTCCCCACACCAGTCTCTCTCTATCCGTCCCCACTGCATTCTCTCTTCTGCCGTCCCCACTCCATTCTCTCTCTATCCGTCCCCACTCCATTCTCTCTCTATCCTTCCCCACTCCATTCCCTCTCTAACCGTCCCCACTCCATTCCCCTCTCTATCCGTCCCCACTCCATTCCATCTCTATCCGTCCGCACTCCATTCCCTCTCTATCCGGCCCCACTCCATTCCCTCTCTATCCGTCCCCACTCCATTCTCTCTTCTGCCATCCCCACTCCGTTCTCTCTCTATCCGTCCCCACTCCATTCTCTCCCTATCCGTCCCCACTCCATTCCCTCGCTAAACGTCCCCACTCCATTCCCCTCTCTATCCGTCCCCACTCCATTCCCTCTCTCTCCGGCCCCACTCCATTCCCTCTCTATCCGTCCCCACTCCATTCTCTCTCTCTCCATCCCCACTCCATTCTCTCTCTACCCGTCCGCACTCCATTCTCTCTCTATCCGTCCCCACTCCATTCTCTCTCTATCCATCCCCAGTCCATTCTCTCTATATCCGTCGCCACTCCATTCCCCCTCTATCCGTCCCAACTTCATTCTCTCTCAATCCGTCCCCACTCCATTCTCTCTATCCGTCCCCACTCCATTCTCTCTCTATCCGTCCCCACTCCATTCTCTCTCTATCCGTCCCCACTCCATTCTCTCTCTATCCGACCCCACTCCATTCTCTCTCTCTCCGTCCCCACTCCATTCTCTCTCTACCCGCCCCCACTTCATTCACTCTCTATCTGTCCCCACTCCATTCCCTCTCTATCCGCCCCCACTCCATTCACTCTCTATCCATCCCCACACCATTCCCTCTCTATCCGTCCCCACTCCATTCCCTCTCTATCCGCCGCCACTCCATTCCCTCTCTATCCGTCCCCACTCCATTCACTCTCTATCCATCCCCACTCCATTCCCGCTCTATCCGGCGCCACTCCAGTCTCTCTTTATCCGTCCCCACTCCATTCTCTCTTCTGCCGTCCACACTCCATTCTCTCTCTATCCGTCCCCACTCCATTCCATCTCTAACCGTCCCGACTCCATTCCGCGCTCTATCCGTCCCCACTCCATTCCCTCACTATCCGTCCCCACTCCAGTCCCTCCCTATCCGGCCCCACTCCATTCCCTCTGAATCCGGCCCCACTCCATTCCCTCTCTATCCGGCCCCACTCCATTCCCCCTCTAACCGTCCCCACTCCATTCCCTCTCTATCCGTCCCCATTCCATTCCCTCGCGATCCGTCCCCACTCCATTCCCTCTCTATCCGTCCCCACTCCAGTCCCTCTCTATCGGTCCCCACTCCATTCTCTCTCTCTCCTTCCCCACTCCATTATCTCTCTCTCCTTCCCCACTCCATTCTCTCTGTATCCGTCCCCACTCAATTCCCTCTCTATCCGTCCCCACTCCATTCTCTCTCTTTCCGACCCCACTCCATTCTCTCTCTATCCGACCCCGCTCCATTCTCTCTCTATCCGTCCCCACTCCATTCCCTCTGTTTCCGTCCCCACTGCATTCCCGCTCTATCCATCCTCACTCGATTCTCTCTCTATCCGACCCCACTCCATTCTATCTCTATCTGTCCCCACTGCATTCTCTCTCTATCCGTCCCCACTCGATTCTCTCTCTATCCGTCCCCACTCGATTCTCTCTTCTGCTGTCCCCACTCCATTCTCTCTCAATCCGTCCCCACTCCATTGTCGCTCTATCCGTCCCCACTCCATTCCCTCTCTATCCGTCCCCACTCCATTCCCGCTCTATTCGTCCCCACACCAGTCTCTCTCTATCCGTCCCCACTGCATTCTCTCTTCTGCCGTCCCCACTCCATTCTCTCTCTATCCTTCCCCACTCCATTCCCTCTCTAACCGTCCCCACTCCATTCCCCTCTCTATCCGTCCCCACTCCATTCCCTCTCTATCCGTCCCCACTCCATTCCCTCTCTATCCGGGCCCACTCCATTCCCTCTTCATCCGTCCCCACTCCATTCTCTCTTCTGCCATCCCCACTCCATTCTCTCTCTATCCGTCCCCACTCCATTCTCTCTCTATCCTTCCCCACTACATTCCCTCTCTAACCGTCCCCACTCCATTCCCTCTCTAACCGTCCCCACTCCATTCACTCTCTATCAGTCCCCACTCCATTCCCACTCTATCCGTCCCCACTCTATTCCCTCTCTATCCGTCCCCAATCCATTCTCTCTCTATCAGTCCGCACTCCATTCCCACTCTATCCGTCCCCACTCCATTCCCTCTCTATCCGTCCCCAATCCATTCTCTCTCTATCCGTCCCCACTCCATTCGCTGTCTATCCGTCCCCACTGCATTCCCTCTCTATCCGTCCCCTCTCCATTCTCTCTATATCCGTCCCCACTCCATTCCCTCTCTATCCGACCCGACTCCATTCTCTCTCCATCCGTCCCCACTCCATTCCATCTCTTTCAGTCCCCACTGCATTCCCGCTCTATCCGTCCTCACTCGATTCTCTCTATATCCGACCCCACTCCATTCTATCTCTATCTGTCCCCACTGCATTCTCTCTCTATCCGTCCCCACTCGATTCTCTCTCTATCCGTCCCCACTCGATTCTCTCTTCTGCTGTCCCCACTCCATTCTCTCTCAATCCGTCCCCACTCCATTCTCTCTCTCTTCATCCCCATTCCATTCGCTCTCTATCCGTCCCCACTCCATTCTCTCTCTATCCGTCCCCACTCCATTCTCTCTTCTGCTGTCCCCACTCCATTCCCGCTCTATCCGTCCACACTTCAGTCTCTCATTATACGTCCCCACTCCATTCTCTCTTCTCCCGTCCCCACTCCTTTCTCTCTCTATCCGTCCCCACTCCATTCTCTCTCTATCCATCCCCACTACATTCTCTCTCTATCTGTCCCCACTCCATTCTCTCTCTATCCGTCCCCACTCCATTCTCTCTCTATCCGTCCCCACTCCATTCCCTCTCTACCGTCCCCACTCCATTCCCTCTCTATCCGTCCCCACTCCATTCTCTCTATCTGTTCCCACTCCATTCTCTCTTTATCCATCCCGGCCCCACTCCGGCCCCACTCCATTCTCTCTCTCTCCATCCCCACTCCATTCTCTCTCTATCCGTCCGCACTCCATTCTCTCTCTATCCGTCCCCACTCCAATCTCTCTCTATCCGTCCCCACTCCATTCTCTCTCTATCCATCCCCAGTCCATTCTCTCTATATCCGTTGCCACTCCATTCCCCCTCTATCCGTCCCAACTTCATTCTCTCTCAATCCGTCCCCACTCCATTCTCTCTATCCGTCCCCACTCCATTCTCTCTCTATCCGTCCCCTCTCCATTCTCTCTTCTGCCGTCCCCACTCCATTCTCTCTCTATCTGTCCCCACTCCATTCCATCTCTTACCTTCCCGACTACATTCCGCGCTCTATCCCTCCCCACTCCATTCCCTCTCTATCCGTCCCCACTCCAGTCCCTCCCTATCCTTCCCCACTCCATTCCCTGTCAATCCGGCCCCACTCCATTCCCTCTCTATCCGGCCCCACTCCATTCCCCCTTTATCCGTCCCCACTCCATTCCCTCTCCATCCGTCCCCACTCCATTCCCTCTCGATCCGTCCCCACTCCATTCCCTCTCTATCCGTCTCCACTCCATTCCCCTCTCTATCCGTCCCCACTCCATTCCCTCTCTCTCCGGCCCCACGCCATTCCCTCTCTATCCGTCCCCACTCCATTCTCTCTCTATCCGTCCCCTCTCCATTCTCTCTATATCCGTCCCCACTCCATTCCCTCTCTATCCTTCCACACTCCATTCTCTCTCTTTCCGACCCCACTCCATTCTCTCTCTATCCGACCCCACTCCATTCTCTCTCCATCCGTCCCGCCTCCATTCCCTCTCTTTCCGTCCCCACTGCATTCCCGCTCTATCCGTCCTCACTCGATTCTCTCTCTATCCGACCCCACTCCATTCTCTCTCAATCCGTCCCCACTCCATTGTCGCTCTATCCGTCCCCACTCCATTCCCTCTCTATCCGTCCCCACTCCATTCCCGCTCTATCCGTCCCCACACCAGTCTCTCTCTATCCGTCCCCACTGCATTCTCTCTTCTGCCGTCCCCACTCCATTCTCTCTCTATCCGTCCCCACTCCATTCTCTCTCTATCCTTCCCCACTCCATTCCCTCTCTAACCGTCCCCACTCCATTCCCCTCTCTATCCGTCCCCACTCCATTCCATCTCTATCCGTCCGCACTCCATTCCCTCTCTATCCGGCCCCACTCCATTCCCTCTCTATCCGTCCCCACTCCATTCTCTCTTCTGCCATCCCCACTCCATTCTCTCTCTATCCGTCCCCACTCCATTCCCTCGCTAAACGTCCCCACTCCATTCCCCTCTCTATCCGTCCCCACTCCATTCCCTCTCTCTCCGGCCTCACTCCATTCCCTCTCTATCCGTCCCCACTCCATTCTCTCTCTCTCCATCCCCACTCCATTCTCTCTCTACCCGTCCGCACTCCATTCTCTCTCTATCCGTCCCCACTCCATTCTCTCTCTATCCATCCCCACTCCATTCTCTCTCTATCCATCCCCAGTCCATTCTCTCTATATCCGTCGCCACTCCATTCCCCCTCTATCCGTCCCAACTTCATTCTCTCTCAATCCGTCCCCACTCCATTCTCTCTATCCGTCCCCACTCCATTCTCTCTCTATCCATCCCCACTCCATTCTCTCTCTATCCGTCCCCACTCCATTCTCTCTCTATACGACCCCACTCCATTCTCTCTCTCTCCGTCCCCACTCCATTCTCTCTCTACCCGCCCCCACTTCATTCACTCTCTATCTGTCCCCACTCCATTCCCTCTCTATCCGCCCCCACTCCATTCTCTCTCTATCCATCCCCACACCATTCCCTCTCTATCCGTCCCCACTCCATTCCCTCTCTATCCGCACCCACTTCATTCACTCTCTATCTGTCCCCACTCCATTCCCTCTCTATCCGCCGCCACTCCATTCCCTCTCTATCCGTCTCCACTCCATTCACTCTCTATCCATCCCCACTCCATTCCCGCTCTATCCGGCGCCACTCCAGTCTCTCTTTATCCGTCCCCACTCCATTCTCTCTTCTGCCGTCCACACTCCATTCTCTCTCTATCCGTCCCCACTCCATTCCATCTCTAACCGTCCCGACTCCATTCCGCGCTCTATCCGTCCCCACTCCATTCCCTCACTATCCGTCCCCACTCCAGTCCCTCCCTATCCGGCCCCACTCCATTCCCTCTGAATCCGGCCCCACTCCATTCCCTCTCTATCCGGCCCCACTCCATTCCCCCTCTAACCGTCCCCACTCCATTCCCTCTCTATCCGTCCCCACTCCATTCCCTCGCGATCCGTCCCCACTCCATTCCCTCTCTATCCGTCCCCACTCCAGTCCCTCTCTATCGGTCCCCACTCCATTCTCTCTCTCTCCTTCCCCACTCCATTATCTCTCTCTCCTTCCCCACTCCATTCTCTCTGTATCCGTCCCCACTCAATTCCCTCTCTATCCGTCCCCACTCCATTCTCTCTCTTTCCGACCCCACTCCATTCTCTCTCTATCCGACCCCGCTCCATTCTCTCTCTATCCGTCCCCACTCCATTCCCTCTCTTTCCGTCCCCACTGCATTCCCGCTCTATCCATCCTCACTCGATTCTCTCTCTATCCGACCCCACTCCATTCTATCTCTATTTGTCCCCACTGCATTCTCTCTCTATCCGTCCCCACTCGATTCTCTCTCTATCCGTCCCCACTCGATTCTCTCTTCTGCTGTCCCCACTCCATTCTCTCTCAATCCGTCCCCACTCCATTGTCGCTCTATCTGTCCCCACTCCATTCCCTCTCTATCCGTCCCCACTCCATTCCCGCTCTATTCGTCCCCACACCAGTCTCTCTCTATCCGTCCCCACTCTATTCTCCCTCTCTCCGTCCCCACTCCATTCCCTCTCTATCCGTCCCCACTCCATTCCCTCGCTATCCGTCCACACTCCATTCCCTCTCTATCCATCACCACTCCATTCCCGCTCCATCCAACTCCACACCATTCCCTCTCTATCCGTCCCCACTCCCTTCTCTCTCTATCCGTCCCCACTCCATTCTCTCTCCATCCGTCTCCACTCCATTCACTTTCTATCCGTCCCCACTCCATTCTCTCTCTAACCGTCACCACTCCATTCCCTCTCTATCAGTCCCCACTCCATTCCCACTCTATCCATCCCCACTCCATTCCCTCTCTATCCGCCCCCACTCCATTCCCTCTCTATCCGTCCCCACTCCATTCTCTCTCTATCCGTCCCCATTCCATTCTCTCTCTATCGTTCCCCACTCCTTTCCCTCTCTACCCGTCCCCACTACATTTTTTCTCGATCCGCCCCCACTCCATTCTCTCTCCATCCGTCCCCACTCCATACCCTCTCTGTCCATCCCCACTCCATTCCCGCTCTTTCCGTCCCCACTCCATTCTCTCTCTATCCGTCCCCAGTCGATTCCCTCTCTATCCGTCCCCACTCCATTCTCTATCCGTCCCCACTCCATTCCCTCTCTATCCGTCCCCACTCCATTCTCTCTATCTGCCCCGACTCCATTCCCTCTCATCCGTCCCCACTCCATTCTCCCTCTATCCGTCCCCACTCCATTCTCTCTCTATCCGTCCCCACTCCATTCTCTCTCGATCCGTCCCCGCTCCATTCTCTCTCTATCCGTCCCCACTCCATTCAATCTATCTCCGTCCCCACTCCATTCTCTCTCAATCCGTCCCCACTCCATTCTCTCTCTTTCCGACCCCACTCCATTCTCTCTCTATCGACCCGACTCCATTCTCTCTCCATCCGTCCCCACTCCATTCCCTCTCTTTCAGTCCCCACTGCATTCCCGCTCTATCCGTCCTCACTCGATTCTCTCTCTATCCGACCCCACTCCATTCTATCTCTATCTGTCCCCACTGCATTCTCTCTCTATCCGTCCCCACTCGATTCTCTCTCTATCCGTCCCCACTCGATTCTCTCTTCTGCTGTCCCCACTCCATTCTCTCTCAATCCGTCCCCACTCCATTCTCGCTCTCTCCGTCCCCACTCCATTCCCTCTCTATCCGTCCCCACTCCATTCCCGCTCTATCCGTCCCCACACCAGTCTCTCTCTATCCGTCCCCACTGCATTCTCTCTTCTGCCGTCCCCACTCCATTCTCTCTCTATCCGTCCCCAGTCCAGTCTCTCTCTATCCGTCCCCACTCCATTCCCCCTCTAACGGTCCCCACTCCATTCCCCTCTCTATCCGTCCCCTCTCCATTCCATCTCTATCCGTCCCCACTCCATTCCCTCTCTATCCGGCCCCACTCCATTCTCTCTTCTGCCATCCCCACTCCATTCTCTCTCTATCCGTCCCCACTCCATTCTCTCTCTATCTGTCCCCACTCCATTCCCTCGCAAAACGTCCCCACTCCATTCCCCTCTCTATCCGTCCCCACTCCATTCCCTCTCTCACCGGCCCCACTCCATTCCCTCTCTATCCGTCCCCACTCCATTCTCTCTCTATCCGTCCCCACTCCATTCTCTCTATCTGTTCCCACTCCATTATCTCTTTATCCATCCCCACTCCATTCTCTCTCTATCCGTGCCCACTCTATTCCCTCTCTATCCGTCCCCGCTCCATTCCCTCTCTACCGTCCCCACTCCATTCTCTCTCTATCCGTCCCCACTCCATTCTCTCTCGATCCGTCGCCACTCCATTCTCTCTTTATCCGTCACCACACCATTCTCTTTCTATCTGTGCCCACTCTATTCTCTCGCTCTCCGTCCCCACTCTATTCCCTCTCTATCCGTCCACACTCCATTCCCTCTCTATCCGTCTCCACTCCATTCTCTCTCTATCCGTCCACACTCCATTCCCGCTCTATCATTCCCCACTCCATTCTCTCTTCTGCCGTCCCCACTCCATTCTCTCTATCCGTCCCCACTCCATTCTCTCTCTATCCGTCCCCACTCCATTCTCTCAATCCGTCCCCACACCATTCCCGCTCTATCCGTCCCTACTCCATTCTCTCTCCATCCGTCCCCACATCATTCCCTCTCTATCCATCCCCACTTCATTCCCCCTCTATCCGTCCCCATCCCATTCTCTCTATCCGTCCCCACTCCATTCTCTTCTCTATCCGTCCCCACACCATTCTCTCTCTATCCGTCCCCACTCCATTCTCTCTCTATCCGTCCCCACTCTATTCCCTCTCTATCCGTCCCCACTCAATACCCTCTCTACCGTCCCCACTCCATTCCCTCTCTATCCGTCCCCACTCCATTCTCTCTCTATCCGTCCCCCTCCATTCCGTCTCTACCGTCCCCACTCCATTCTCTCTCTATCCTTCCCCACTCCATTCTCTCCCTATCCGTCCCCACTCCATTCGCTCTCTAACCGTCCCCACTCCATTCCCTCTCTATCCGTCCCCACTCCATTCCCACTCGATCCATCCCCATTCCATTCCCTCTCTATCCGTCCCCACTCCATTCTCTCTCTATCCGTCACCACTCCATTCTCTCTCTCTCCGTCCCCACTCCATTCTCTCAATCCGTCCCCACTCCATTCCCGCTCTATCCGTCCCCACTCCATTCTCTCTCCATCCGTCCCCACTCCATTCCCTTTCTATCCGTCCCCACTCCATTCTCTCTCTATCCGTCCCCACTCCATTCCCTCTCGATCCGTCCCCAGTCCATTCTGTCTCTATCCATCCCCACTCCATTCTCTCTCTATCCGTCCCCACTCCATTCTGTCTCTATCCGTCCCCACTCCATTCTCTCTCTATCCGTCCCCACTCCATTCTCTCTCTATCCATCCCCACTCCATTCTCTCTATATCCTTCACCACTCCATTCCCTCTCTATCCGTCCCCACTCCATTTCCTCTCTATCCGCCCCACTCCCTTCTCTCTCTATCCGTCCCCACTCCATTCTCTCTCCATCCGTCCCCACTCCATTCCCTTTCTATCCGTCCCCACGCCATTCTCTCTCTAACCTTCCCCACTCCATTCCCTCTCTATCCGTCCCCACTCCATTCCCTCTCTATCCGTCTCCACTCCATTCCCTCTCTATCTGTCCCCACTCCATTCCCACTCGATCCATCCCCACTCCATTCCATGTCTATCCGTCCCCACTCCATTCCATCTCTATCCGTCCCCACTCCATTCTCTCTCTATCCGTCACCACTCCATTCTCTCTCTATCCGTCACCACTCCATTCTCTCTCTATCCGTCCCCACTCCATTCTCTCTCTATCCGTCCCCACTCCATTCTCTCTCTATCCGTCCCCACTCCATTCTCTCTCTATCCGTCCGCACTCCATTCTCTCTCTATCCCTCACCACTCCATTCTCTCTCTAACCTTCGCCACTCCATTCCCTCTCTATCCGTCCCCACTCCATTCCCTCTCTATCCGTCCCCACTCCATTCCCTCTCTATCCATCCCCACTCCATTCCCTCTCTATCCGTCTCCACTCCATTCCCTCTCTATCTGTCCCCACTCCATTCTCTCTCTATCCGTCCCCACTCCATTCTCTCTTCTCCCGTCCCCACTCCATTCTCTCTTCTGCCGTCCCCACTCCATTCTCTCTTCTGCCGTCCCCACTCCATTCTCTCGATCCGTCCCCACTCCATTCCCTCTCTATCCATCCCCACTCCACTCCCTCTCTGTCCGTCTCCACTCCATTCCCTTTCTATCCGTCCCCACTCCAATCTCTCTCTGTCCGTCCCCACTCCATTCCCTCTATATCCGTCCCAAGTCCATTCTCTCTCTATCCATCCCCACTCCATTCTCTCTCGATCCGTCCCCACTCCATTCTGTCTCTATCCGTCCCAAACTCCATTATCTCTCTATCCGTCCCCACTCCATTCCCTCTCTATCCGTCCCCACTACATTCTCTCTCTATCCGTCCCCACTCCATTCCCTCTCTATCCGTCCCCACTCCATTCTCTCTTCTGCTGTCCCCACTCCATTCCCGCTCTCTCCGTCCACACTTCAGTCTCTCATTATACGTCCCCACTCCATTCTCTCTTCTCCCGTCCCCACTCCTTTCTCTCTCTATCCGTCCCCACTCCATTCTCTCTCTATCCATCCCCACTCCATTCCCTCTCTATCTGTCCCCACTCCATTCTCTATCTATCCATCCCCACTCCATTCCCTCTCTATCTGTCCCCACTCCATTCCCTCTCTATTCATCCACATTCCATTCTCTCTCTATCCGACCCCACTCCATTTTCTCTCTATCCGTCCCCACTCCATTCTCTCTCTATCCGCCCCCACTCCATTCTCTCTCTATCCGTCCACACTCCATTCCCTCTCTATCCGTCCCCACTCCTTTCTCTCTCTATCCGTCCCCACTCCATTCCCTCTCTCCCGTCCCCACTCCATTCCCTCTCTATCCGTCCCCACTCCGTTCCTTCTCTACCGTCCCCACTCCATTCCCTCTCTATCCGTCCCCACTCCATTCTCTCTCTATCCGTCATCACTCCATTCTCTATCTATCCGTCCCCAGTGCATTCCCTCTCTACCGTCCCCACTCCATTCCCTCTCTATCCGTCTCCACTCCATTCTCTCTCTATCCGTCCCCACTCCATTCCCGCTCTATCCATCCCCACTCCATTCTCTCTTCTCCCGTCCCCACTCCATTCTCTCTTCTGCCATTCCCACTCCATTCCCTCTCTATCCGTCCCCAGTCCATTCTCTCTCTATCCGTCCCCACTCCATTCTCTCTCTATCCGTCCCCACACCATTCTCTCTCTATCCGTTCCCACTCCATTCTCTCTCTCTCCGTCATCACTCCATTCTCTCTCGATCCGTCCCCACTCCATTCCCGCTCTATCCATCCCCACTCCATTCTCTCTTCTCCCGTCCCCACTCCATTCTCTCTCTATCCATCCCCGCTCCATTCCCTCTCTACCGTCCCCACCCAATTCTCTCTCTATCCGTCCCCACTCCATTCCCGCTCTATGCGTCCCCACTCCATTCTCTCTTTACCCGTCCCCACTCCATTCTCTCTCTATTCGTCCCCACTCTATTCCCTCTCTATCCGTCCCCACTCCATTCCCTCCCTACCGTCCCCACTCCATTCCCTCTCTATCCGTCCCCACTCCATTCTCTCTCTATCCGTCCCCGCTCTTTTCCCTCTCTATCCGTCCCCACTCCATTCCCTCTCTACCGTCCCCACTCCATTCTCTCTCTATCCGTCCCCACTCCATTCCCGCTCTATCCGTCCCCACTCCATTCTCTCTTCACCCGTCTCCACTCCATTCTCTCTCTCCGTCCCCACGCCATTCTCTCTCTATCCGTTCCCACGCCATTCTCTCTGTATCCGTCCCCACTAAATTCTCTCTCTATCCGTCCCCACTCTATTCCCTCTCTATCCGACCCCGCTCCATTCCCTCTCTCCCGTCCCCACTCCATTCTGTCTCTATCCGTCCCCAATCCATTCTCACTCTATCCGCCCCCACTCCATTCTCTCTCTATCCGTCCCCACTCCATACCCTCTCTACCGTCCCCACTCCATTACCTCTCTATCCGTCCCCACTCCATTCTCTCTTCTGCTGTCCCCACTCCATTCCCGCTCTATCCGTCCACACTTCAGTCTCTCATTATACGTCCCCACTCCATTCTCTCTTCTCCCGTCCCCACTCCTTTCTCTCTCTATCCGTCCCCACTCCATTCTCTCTCTATCCATCCCCACTACATTCTCTCTCTATCTGTCCCCACTCCATTCTCTCTCTATCCGTCCCCACTCCATTCTCTCTCTATCCGTCCCCACTCCATTCCCTCTCTACCGTCCCCACTCCATTCCCTCTCTATCCGTCCCCACTCCATTCTCTCTATCTGTTCCCACTCCATTCTCTCTTTATCCATCCCGGCCCCACTCCGGCCCCACTCCATTCCCTCTCTATCCGTCCCCACTCCATTCTCTCTCTCTCCATCCCCACTCCATTCTCTCTCTATCCGTCCGCACTCCATTCTCTCTCTATCCGTCCCCACTCCAATCTCTCTCTATCCGTCCCCACTCCATTCTCTCTCTATCCATCCCCAGTCCATTCTCTCTATATCCGCCGCCACTCCATTCCCCCTCTATCCGTCCCAACTTCATTCTCTCTCAATCCGTCCCCACTCCATTCTCTCTCTATCCGTCCCCACTCCATTCTCTCTCTATCCGTCCCCTCTCCATTCTCTCTTCTGCCGTCCCCACTCCATTCTCTCTCTATCTGTCCCCACTCCATTCCATCTCTAACCTTCCCGACTCCATTCCGCGCTCTATCCCTCCCCACTCCATTCCCTCTCTATCCGTCCCCACTCCAGTCCCTCCCTATCCTTCCCCACTCCATTCCCTGTCAATCCGGCCCCACTCCATTCCCTCTCTATCCGGCCCCACTCCATTCCCCCTTTATCCGTCCCCACTCCATTCCCTCTCTATCCGTCCCCACTCCATTCCCTCTCGATCCGTCCCCACTCCATTCCCTCTCTATCCGTCTCCACTCCATTCCCCTCTCTATCCGTCCCCACTCCATTCCTTCTCTCTCCGGCCCCACGCCATTCCCTCTCTATCCGTCCCCACTCCATTCTCTCTCTATCCGTCCCCTCTCCATTCTCTCTATATCCGTCCCCACTCAATTCCCTCTCTATCCTTCCACACTCCATTCTCTCTCTTTCCGACCCCACTCCATTCTCTCTCTATCCGACCCCACTCCATTCTCTCTCCATCCGTCCCGCCTCCATTCCCTCTCTTTCCGTCCCCACTGCATTCCCGCTCTATCCGTCCTCACTCGATTCTCTCTCTATCCGACCCCACTCCATTCTCTCTCAATCCGTCCCCACTCCATTGTCGCCCTATCCGTCCCCACTCCATTCCCGCTCTATCCGTCCCCACACCAGTCTCTCTCTATCCGTCCCCACTGCATTCTCTCTTCTGCCGTCCCCACTCCATTCTCTCTCTATCCGTCCCCACTCCATTCTCTCTTCTGCCATCCCCACTCCATTCTCTCTCTATCTGTCCCCACTCCATTCCCTCTCTATCCGCCCCCACTCCATTCCCTCTCTATCCGTCCCCACTCCATTCACTCTCTATCCGTCCCCACTCCATTCCCGCTCTATCCGGCGCCACTCCAGTCTCTCTTTATCCGTCCCCACTCCATTCTATCTTCTGCCGTCCCCACTCCATTCTCTCTCTATCCGTCCCCACTCCATTCCATCTATAACCGTCCCGACTCCATTCCGCGCTCTCTCCGTCCCCACTCCATTCCCTCACTATCCGTCCCCACTCCAGTCCCTCCCTATCCGGCCCCACTCCATTCCCCCTCAATCCGGCCCCACTCCATTCCCTCTCTATCCGGCCCCACTCCATTCCCCCTCTAACCGTCCCCACTCCATTCCCTCTCTATCCGTCCCCACTCCATTCCCTCGCGATCCGTCCCCACTCCATTCCCTCTCTATCCGTCCCCACTCCATTCTCTCTCTCTCCTTCCCCACTACATTATCTCTCTCTCCTTCCCCACTCCATTCTCTCTGTATCCGTCCCCACTCAATTCCCTCTCTATCCGTCCCCACTCCATTCTCTCTCTTTCCGACCCCACTCCATTCTCTCTCTATCCGACCCCGCTCCATTCTCTCTCTATCCGTCCCCACTCCATTCCCTCTCTTTCCGTCCCCACTGCATTCCCGCTCTATCCATCCTCACTCGATTCTCTCTCTATCCGACCCCACTCCATTCTATCTCTATCTGTCCCCACTGCATTCTCTCTCTATCCGTCCCCACTCGATTCTCTCTCTATCCGTCCCCACTCGATTCTCTCTTCTGCTGTTCCCACTCCATTCTCTCTCAATCCGTCCCCACTCCATTGTCGCTCTATCCGTCCCCACTCCATTCCCTCTCTATCCGTCCCCACTCCATTCCCGCTCTATTCGTCCCCACACCAGTCTCTCTCTATCCGTCCCCACTGCATTCTCTCTTCTGCCGTCCCCACTCCATTCTCTCTCTATCCTTCCCCACTCCATTCCCTCTCTAACCGTCCCCACTCCATTCCCATCTCTATCCGTCCCCACTCCATTCCCGCTCTATCCGTCCCCACACCAGTCTCTCTCTATCCGTCCCCACTGCATTCTCTCTTCTGCCGTCCCCACTCCATTCTCTCTCTATCCGTCCCCACTCCATACCCTCTCTACCGTCCCCACTCCATTACCTCTCTATCCGTCCCCACTCCATTCTCTCTTCTGCTGTCCCCACTCCATTCCCGCTCTATCCGTCCACACTTCAGTCTCTCATTATACGTCCCCACTCCATTCTCTCTTCTCCCGTCCCCACTCCTTTCTCTCTCTATCCGTCCCCACTCCATTCTCTCTCTATCCATCCCCACTACATTCTCTCTCTATCTGTCCCCACTCCATTCTCTCTCTATCCGTCCCCACTCCATTCTCTCTCTATCCGTCCCCACTCCATTCCCTCTCTACCGTCCCCACTCCATTCCCTCTCTATCCGTCCCCACTCCATTCTCTCTATCTGTTCCCACTCCATTCTCTCTTTATCCATCCCGGCCCCACTCCGGCCCCACTCCATTCCCTCTCTATCCGTCCCCACTCCATTCTCTCTCTCTCCATCCCCACTCCATTCTCTCTCTATCCGTCCGCACTCCATTCTCTCTCTATCCGTCCCCACTCCAATCTCTCTCTATCCGTCCCCACTCCATTCTCTCTCTATCCATCCCCAGTCCATTCTCTCTATATCCGTCGCCACTCCATTCCCCCTCTATCCGTCCCAACTTCATTCTCTCTCAATCCGTCCCCACTCCATTCTCTCTCTATCCGTCCCCACTCCATTCTCTCTCTATCCGTCCCCTCTCCATTCTCTCTTCTGCCGTCCCCACTCCATTCTCTCTCTATCTGTCCCCACTCCATTCCATCTCTAACCTTCCCGACTCCATTCCGCGCTCTATCCCTCCCCACTCCATTCCCTCTCTATCCGTCCCCACTCCAGTCCCTCCCTATCCTTCCCCACTCCATTCCCTGTCAATCCGGCCCCACTCCATTCCCTCTCTATCCGGCCCCACTCCATTCCCCCTTTATCCGTCCCCACTCCATTCCCTCTCTATCCGTCCCCACTCCATTCCCTCTCGATCCGTCCCCACTCCATTCCCTCTCTATCCGTCTCCACTCCATTCCCCTCTCTATCCGTCCCCACTCCATTCCTTCTCTCTCCGGCCCCACGCCATTCCCTCTCTATCCGTCCCCACTCCATTCTCTCTCTATCCGTCCCCTCTCCATTCTCTCTATATCCGTCCCCACTCAATTCCCTCTCTATCCTTCCACACTCCATTCTCTCTCTTTCCGACCCCACTCCATTCTCTCTCTATCCGACCCCACTCCATTCTCTCTCCATCCGTCCCGCCTCCATTCCCTCTCTTTCCGTCCCCACTGCATTCCCGCTCTATCCGTCCTCACTCGATTCTCTCTCTATCCGACCCCACTCCATTCTCTCTCAATCCGTCCCCACTCCATTGTCGCCCTATCCGTCCCCACTCCATTCCCGCTCTATCCGTCCCCACACCAGTCTCTCTCTATCCGTCCCCACTGCATTCTCTCTTCTGCCGTCCCCACTCCATTCTCTCTCTATCCGTCCCCACTCCATTCTCTCTTCTGCCATCCCCACTCCATTCTCTCTCTATCTGTCCCCACTCCATTCCCTCTCTATCCGCCCCCACTCCATTCCCTCTCTATCCGTCCCCACTCCATTCACTCTCTATCCGTCCCCACTCCATTCCCGCTCTATCCGGCGCCACTCCAGTCTCTCTTTATCCGTCCCCACTCCATTCTATCTTCTGCCGTCCCCACTCCATTCTCTCTCTATCCGTCCCCACTCCATTCCATCTATAACCGTCCCGACTCCATTCCGCGCTCTCTCCGTCCCCACTCCATTCCCTCACTATCCGTCCCCACTCCAGTCCCTCCCTATCCGGCCCCACTCCATTCCCTCTCAATCCGGCCCCACTCCATTCCCTCTCTATCCGGCCCCACTCCATTCCCCCTCTAACCGTCCCCACTCCATTCCCTCTCTATCCGTCCCCACTCCATTCCCTCGCGATCCGTCCCCACTCCATTCCCTCTCTATCCGTCCCCACTCCATTCTCTCTCTCTCCTTCCCCACTACATTATCTCTCTCTCCTTCCCCACTCCATTCTCTCTGTATCCGTCCCCACTCAATTCCCTCTCTATCCGTCCCCACTCCATTCTCTCTCTTTCCGACCCCACTCCATTCTCTCTCTATCCGACCCCGCTCCATTCTCTCCCTATCCGTCCCCACTCCATTCCCTCTCTTTCCGTCCCCACTGCATTCCCGCTCTATCCATCCTCACTCGATTCTCTCTCTATCCGACCCCACTCCATTCTATCTCTATCTGTCCCCACTGCATTCTCTCTCTATCCGTCCCCACTCGATTCTCTCTCTATCCGTCCCCACTCGATTCTCTCTTCTGCTGTCCCCACTCCATTCTCTCTCAATCCGTCCCCACTCCATTGTCGCTCTATCCGTCCCCACTCCATTCCCTCTCTATCCGTCCCCACTCCATTCCCGCTCTATTCGTCCCCACACCAGTCTCTCTCTATCCGTCCCCACTGCATTCTCTCTTCTGCCGTCCCCACTCCATTCTCTCTCTATCCTTCCCCACTCCATTCCCTCTCTAACCGTCCCCACTCCGTTCCCCTCTCTATCCGTCCCCACTCCATTCCCTCTTCATCCGTCCCCACTCCATTCTCTCTTCTGCCATCCCCACTCCATTCTCTCTCTATCCGTCCCCACTCCATTCTCTCTCTATCCTTCCCCACTACATTCCCTCTCTAACCGTCCCCACTCCATTCACTCTCTATCAGTCCCCACTCCATTCGCACTCTATCCGTCCCCTCTCCATTCCCTCTCTATCCGTCCCCAATCCATTCTCTCTCGATCCGTCCCCACTCCATTCGCTGTCTATCCGTCCCCACTCCATTCCCTCTCTATCCGTCCCCACTCCATTCTCTCTCTATCCGTCCCAACTCCATTCCCTCTCTATCTGTCCCCACACCATTCCCTCTGGATCTGTCCCCACTCCATTCTCTATCTATCCGTCCCCACTCCATTCCCTCTCTATCTGTCCCCACTCCATTTGATCTCTATCCGTCCCCACTCCATTCTCTCTCTATCCGTCCCCACTCCATTCTCTCTTCTGCTGTCCCAACTCCATTCTCTCTCTATCCGTCCCCACTACATTCTCTCTCCATCTATCCCCACTCCATTCCCTCTCTTTCCGTCCCCACTCCATTCCCTCTCTCTCCGGCCGCACTCCATTCCCTCTCTATCCTTCCGCACTCCATTCTCTCTCAATCCGTCCCCACTCCATTCCCTCTCTGTCCGTCCTCACTCCATTCCCTATCTATCCGTCCCCACGCCATTCCCTCTCTATCCGTCCCCACTCCATTCTCTCTCTATCCGTCCCCACTCCATTCCCTCTCTATCTGTCCCCACACCATTCCCTCTGGATCTGTCCCCACTCCATTCTCTTTCTATCCGTCCCCACTCCATTCCCTCTCTATCCGTCCCCACTCCATTCTCTCTCTATCCGTCCCCACTCCATTCTCTCTTCTGCTGTCCCCACTCCATTCTCTCTCTATCCGTCCCCACTCCATTCCCTCTCTAACCGTCCCCACTCCATTCATCTCTCTATCCGTCCCCACTCCATTCCCTCTCTCTCCGGCCGCACTCCATTCCCTCTCTATCCTTCCGCACTCCATTCTCTCTCAATCCGTCCCCACTCCATTCCCTCTCTATCCGTCCCCACTCCATTCTCTCTCTGTCCGTCCCCACTCCATTCTCTCTCTATCCGTCCCCACTCCATTCTCTCTCTATCCGTCCCCACTCCATTCCCGCTCTATCCGTCCCCACTCCATTCCCTCTATGTCCGTGCCCACTCCATTCCCTCACTATCCGTCCCCACTCCATTCTCTCTATCCGTCCCCACTCCATTCCCCCTCTATCCATCCCCATCCCGTTCTCTCTATCCGTCCCCACTCCATTCTCTCTCTATCCGTCCCCACTCCATTCTCTCTCTATCCGACCCCACTCCATTCTCTCTCTATCTGTCCCCACTCCATTCTCTCTCTATCCGTCCCCACTCGATTCTCTCTCTATCCGCCCCCACTTCATTCACTCTCTATCTGTGCCCACTCCATTCCCTCTCTATCCGTCCCCACTCCATTCTCTCTCTATCCTTCCCCACTCCATTCTCTCTCTCTCCGTCCCCACTCCATTCTCTCTCTATCCGACCCCACTCTATTCTTTCTTTATCCATCCCCACTCCATTCTCTCTCTATCCGTCCCCACTCTATTCTCTCTCTATCCGACCCCACTCCATTCTATCTCTATCCGTCCCCACTCCATTCTCCCTCTATCCGTCCCCACTCCATTCTCTCTCTATCCGCCCCCACTTCATTCAGTCTCTATCTGTCCCCACTCCATTCCCTCTCTATCCGCCCCCACTCCATTCTCTCTCTATCCATCACCACTCCATTCCCTCTCTATCCGTCCCCACTCCATTCCCTCTCCATCCGTCCCCACTCCATTCCCTTTCTATCTGTCCCCACTCCATTCTCTCTCTATCCGTCCTCACTCCATTCCCTCTCTATCCGTCCCCACTCCATTCCCTCTCTATCCGCCCCCACTTCATTCACTCTCTATCTGTCCCCACTCCATTCCCTCTCTATCCGCCCCCACTCCATTCTCTCTCGATCCATCCCCACTCCATTCCCTCTCTATCCGTCCCCACTCCATTCACTCTCCATCCGTCCCCACTCCATTCCCTTTCTATCCGTCCCCACTCCATTCTCTCTCTATCCGTCCCCACTCCATTCCCTCTCTATCCGTCCCCACTCCATTCCCTCTCTATCCGTCCCCACTCCATTCCCTCTCTATCCGTCCCCACTCCATTCTCTCTCTATCCGTCCAATCTCCATTCCCTGTCTATCCATCCCCACTCCATTCCCTCTCTATCCATCCCCACTCCATTCCCACTCTATCCATCCCCACTCCATTCCCTCTCTATCCGACCCCACTCCATTCCCTCTCTATCCGTCCCCACTCCATTCTCTCTCTATCCGTCCCCACTCCATTCTCTCTCTATCAGTCCCCACTCCATTCCCACTCTATCCGTCCACACTCCATTCCCTCTCCATCCGTCCCCACTCCATTCCCTCTCTATCCGTCCCCACTCCATTCCCGCTCTATCCGGCCCCACTCCAGTCTCTCTTTATACGTTCCCACTCCATTCTCTCTTCTGCCGTCCCCACTCCATTCTCTCTCTATCTGTTCCCACTCCATTCGATCTCTAACCGTCCCGACTCCATTCCGCGCGCTATCCGTCCCCACTCCATTCCCTCTCTATCCGTCCCCACTCCAGTCCCTCCCATTCCGGCCCCACTCCATTCCCTTTCAATCCGGCCCCACTCCATTCACTCTCTATCCGGCCCCACTCCATTCCCCCTCAATCCGTCCCCACTCCATGCCCTCTCTATCCTTCCCCACTCCATTCCCTCTCCATCCGTCCCCACTCCATTCCCTCTCTGTCCGTCCCCACTCCATTCCCCTCTCTATCCGTCCCCACTCCATTCCCTCTCTCTCCGGCCCCACGCCATTCCCTCGCTATCCGTCCCCACTCCATTCTCTCTCTATCCGTCCCCTCTCCATTCTCTCTATGTCCGTCCCCACTCCATTCTCTCTCAATCCGTCCCCACTCCATTCTCTCTCTTTCCGACCCCACTCCATTCTCTCTCTATCCGACCCGACTCCATTCTCTCTCCATCCGTCCCCACTCCATTCCCTCTCTTTCAGTCCCCACTGCATTCCCGCTCTATCCGTCCTCACTCGATTCTCTCTCTATCCGACCCCACTCCATTCTATCTCTATCTGTCCCCACTGCATTCTCTCTCTATCCGTCCCCACTCGATTCTCTCTCTATCCGTCCCCACTCGATTCTCTCTTCTGCTGTCCCCACTCCATTCTCTCTCAATCCGTCCCCACTCCATTCTCGCTCTCTCCGTCCCCACTCCATTCCCTCTCTATCCGTCCCCACTCCATTCCCGCTCTATCCGTCCCCACACCAGTCTCTCTCTATCCGTCCCCACTGCATTCTCTCTTCTGCCGTCCCCACTCCATTCTCTCTCTATCTGTCCCCAGTCCAGTCTCTCTCTATCCTTCCCCACTCCATTCACCCTCTAACGGTCCCCACTCCATTCCCCTCTCTATCCGTCCCCACTCCATTCCATCTCTATCCGTCCCCACTCCATTCCCTCTCTATCCGGCCCCACTCCATTCTCTCTTCTGCCATCCCCACTCCATTCTCTCTCTATCCGTCCCCACTCCATTCTCTCTCTATCTGTCCCCACTCCATTCCCTCGCAAAACGTCCCCACTCCATTCCCCTCTCTATCCGTCCCCACTCCATTCCCTCTCTCTCCGGCCCCACTCCATTCCCTCTCTATCCGTCCCCACTCCATTCTCTCTCTCTCCATTCCCACTCCATTCTCTCTCTATCCGTCCCCACTCCATTCCCTCGCTAAACGTCCCCACTCCATTCCCCTTTCTATCCGTCCCCACTCCATTCCCTCTCTCTCCGGCCCCACTCCATTCCCTCTCTATCCGTCCCCACTCCATTCTCTCTCTCTCCATTCCCACTCCATTCTCTCTCTATCCGTCCCCACTCCATTCTCTCTCTATCCGTCCCCACTCCATTCTCTCTCTATCCGTCCCCACTCCATTCTCTCTCTATCCGTCCCCACTCCATTCTCTCTCTATCCATCCCCACTCCATTCTCTCTATATCCGTCGCCACTCCATTCCCCCTCTATCCGTCCCAACTTCATTCTCTCTCAATCCGTCCCCACTCCATTCTCTCTATCCGTCCCCACTCCATTCTCTCTCTATTCCTCCCCACTCCATTCTCTCCCTATCCGACCCCACTCCATTCTATTTCTATCCGTCCCCACTCCATTCTCTCTCTATCCGTCCCCACTCCATTCTCTCTCTATCCGCCCCCACTTCATTCACTCTCTATCTGTCCCCACTCCATTCCCTCTCTATCCGCCCCCACTCCATTCTCTCTCTATCCATCCCCACTCCATTCCCTCTCTATCCGTCCCCACTCCATTCCCTCTCCATCCGTCCCCACTCCATTCCCTTTCTATCCGTCCCCACTCCATTCTCTCTCTATCCGTCCCCACTCCATTCCCTCTCTATCCGTCCCCACTCCATTCCCGCTCTATCCGGCGCCACTCCAGTCTCTCTTTATCCGTCCCCACTCCATTCTCTCTTCTGCCGTCCCCACTCCATTCTCTCTCTATCCGTCCCCACTCCATTCCATCTCTAACCGTCCCGACTCCATTCCGCGCTCTATCCGTCCCCACTCCATTCCCTCTCTATCCGTCCCCACTCCAGTCCTTCCCTATCCGGCCCCACTCCATTCCCTCTCAATCCGGCCCCACTCCATTCCCTCTCTATCCGGCCCCACTCCATTCCCCCTCTAACCGTCCCCACTCCATTCCCTCTCTATCCGTCCCCACTCCATTCCCTCGCGATCCGTCCCCACTCCATTCCCTCTCTATCCGTCCCCACTCCAGTCCCTCTCTATCGGTCCCCACTCCATTCTGTCTCTCTCCTTCCCCACTCCATTATCTCTCTCTCCTTCCCCACTCCATTCTCTCTGTATCCGTCCCCACTCAATTCTCTCTCTATCCGTCCCCAATCCATGCTCTCTCTGTCTGTCCCCACTCTATTCTCTCTCGATCCGTCCCCTCTCCATTCTCTCTATATCCGTCCCCACTCCATTCCCTCTCAATCCGTCCCCACTCCATTCCCTCTCTATCCGTCCTCACTCCATTCCCTATCTATCAGTCCCCACTCCATTCCCTCTCTATCCGTCCCCACTCCATTCCCTCTCTATCCGTCCCCACTCCATTCTCTCTCTATTCATCCCCATTCCATTCAGTCTCTATCCGTCCCCACTCCATTCCCTCTCTATCCTTCCCCACTACATTCTCTCTCTATCCGTCCCCACTACATTTCCTCTCTATCCGTCCCTACTCCATTCTCTCTCTATCCATCCCCACTCCATTCCCTCTCTATCTGTCCCCACTCCATTCTCTATCGATCCATCCCCACTCCATTCTCTCTCTATCTGTCCCCACTCCATTTTATCTCTATCCGTCCCCACTCCATTCTCTCTCTATCCGTCCCCACACCATTCTCTCTTCTGCTGTCCCCACTCCATTCCCGCTCTATCCGTCCACACTTCAGTCTCTCATTATCCGTCCCCACTCCATTCTCTCTTCTCCCGTCCCCACTCCATTCCCTCTCTACCGTCCCCACTCCATTCCCTCTCAATCCGTCCCCACTCCATTCTCTCTATCCGTTCCCACTCCATTCTCTCTTTATCCGTTCCCACTCCATTCTCTCTTTATCCGTCCCCACTCCATTCTCTCTCGATCCGTCTCCAGTCCATTCTCTCTCTATCCGACCCACTCCATTCCAGCTCTATCATTCCCCACTCCATTCTCTCTTCTCCCGTCCGCACTCCATTCTCTCTTCTGCCGTCCCCACTCCATTCTCTCTATCCGTCCCCCTCCATTCTCTCTCTATCCGTCCCCACTCCATTCTCTCAATCCGTCCCCACACCATTCCCGCTCTATCCGGCCCCACTCCATTCTCTCTCCATCCGTCCCCACATCATTCCCTATCTATCCATCCCCACTTCATTCCCCCTCTATCCGTCCCCATCCCATTCTCTCTTTCCGTCCCCACTCCATTCTCTCTCTATCCGTCCCCACTCCATTCTCTCTCTATCCGTCCCCACTCCATTCTCTCTCTATTCGTCCCCACTCCATTCCCTCTCTATCCGTCCCCACTCCATTCTCTCTCTATCCGTCCCCACTCCATTCCGTCTCTACTGTCCCCACCCCATTCTCTCTCTATCCTTCCCCACTCCATTCTCTCCCTATCCGTCCCAACTCCATTTTCTCTCTAACCATCCCCACTCCATTCCCTCTCTATCCGTCCCCACTCCATTCCCACTCGATCCATCCCCATTCCATTCCCTCTCTATCCGTCCCCACTCCATTCTCTCTCTATCCGTCCGCATTCCATTCTCTCTATATCCGTCCCCACTCCATTCCCTCCCTATCCGTCCCCACTCCATTCTCTCTCTAACCGTCCCCACTCCATTCTCTCTCCATCCGTCCCCAATCCATTCCCTCTCTATCTGTCCCCACTCCATTCCCTTTCTATCAATTCCCACTCCATTCCCTCTCTGTCCGTCCCCACTCCATTCCCTCGCTATCCGTCCCCACTCCATTCCCGCTCCATCCATCCCCACTCCATTCCATCTCTATCCGTCCCCACTCCCTTATCTCTCTAACCATCCCCACTCCATTCTCTCTCTATCCGTCCCCACTCCATTCTCTCTCCATCCGTCCCCACTCCATTCTCTCTCTATCCGTCCTCACTCCATTCCCTCTCTCTCCGTCCTCACTCCATTCCCTCGCTATCCGTACACACTCCATTCCCTCTCTATCCGTCCCCACTCCATTCCCTCTCTATCCGTCCCCACTCCCTTCTCTCTCTATCCGTCCCCACTCCATTCTCTCTACATCCGTCCCCACTCCATTCCCTCTCTATCCGTCCCCACTCCCTTCTCTCTCTATCCGTCCCCACTCCATTCTCTCTCTAACCTTCCCCACTCCATTCCCTCTCTATCCGTCCCCACTCCATTCCCTCTCTATCCGTCTCCACTCCATTCCCTCTCTATCTGTCCCCACTCCATTGCCACTCGATCCATCCCCACTCCATTCCATCTCTATCCGTCCCCACTCCATTCCCTCGCTATCCGTCCCCACTCCATTCCCGCTCCATCCATCCCCACTCCATTCCATCTCTATCCGTCCCCACTCCCTTATCTCTCTAACCATCCCCACTCCATTCTCTCTCTATCCGTCCCCACTCCATTCTCTCTCCATCCGTCCCCACTCCATTCTCTCTCTATCCGTCCTCACTCCATTCCCTCTCTCTCCGTCCTCACTCCATTCCCTCGCTATCCGTACACACTCCATTCCCTCTCTATCCGTCCCCACTCCATTCCCTCTCTATCCGTCCCCACTCCCTTCTCTCTATATCCGTCCACACTCCATTCTCTCTACATCCGTCCCCACTCCATTCCCTCTCTATCCGTCCCCACTCCCTTCTCTCTCTATCCGTCCCCACTCCATTCTCTCTCTAACCTTCCCCACTCCATTCCCTCTCTATCCGTCCCCACTCCATTCCCTCTCTATCCGTCTCCACTCCATTCCCTCTCTATCTGTCCCCACTCCATTGCCACTCGATCCATCCCCACTCCATTCCATCTCTATCCGTCCCCACTCCATTCCATCTCTATCCGTCCCCACTCCATTCTCTCTCTATCCGTCACCACTCCATTCTCTCTCTATCCGTCCCCACTCCATTCTCTCTCTATCCGTCCCCACTCCATTCTCTCTCTATCCTACCCCACTCCATTCTCTCTCTATCCGTCCGCACTCCATTCTCTCTATATCCGTCCCCACTCCATTCTCTCTCTATCCCTCCCCACTCTATTCTCTCTCGAACCTTCGCCACTCCATTCCCTCTCTATCTGTCCCCACTCCATTCCCTGTCTATCCGTCTCCACTCCATTCTGTCTCAATCCGTCCCCACTCCATTCCCTCTCTATCCGTCTCCACTCCATTCCCTCTCTATCCGTCCCCACTCCATTCTCTCTTCTCCCGTCCCCACTCCATTCTCTCTTCTGCCGTCCCCACTCCATTCTCTCTATCCGTCCCCACTCCATTCCCTCTCGATCCGTCCCCACTCCATTCTCTCAATCCGTCCCCACTCCATTCCCGCTCTGTCCGTCCCCACTCCATTCTCTCTCCATCCGTCCCCACTCCATTCCCTTTCTATCCGTCCCCACTCCATTCTGTCTCTATCCGTCCCCACTCCATTCCCTCTCTATCCGTCCCCAGTCCAATCTCTCTCGATCCATCCCCACTCCATTCTCTCTCTATCCGTCCCCACTCCATTCTGTCTCTATCCATCACCACTCCATTCTCTCTCTATCCGTCCCCACTCCATTCTCTCCATATCCATCCCCACTCCATTCTCTCTATATTCTTCACCACTCCATTCCCTCTCTATCCGTCCCCACTCCAATCCCTGTCTATCCGTCTCCACTCCATTCCCTCTCTATCTGTCCCCACTCCATTTCCTCTCTATCCGTCCCCACTCCATTCTCTCTTCTCCCGTCCCCACTCCATTCTCTCTTCTGCCGTCCCCACTCCATTCTCTCTATCCGTCCCCTCTCCATTCTCTCTATATCCGTCCCCACTCCATTCTCTCTCAATCCGTCCCCACTCCATTCTCTCTCTTTCCGACCCCACTCCATTCTCTCTCTATCCGACCCGACTCCATTCTCTCTCCATCCGTCCCCACTCCATTCCCTCTCTTTCAGTCCCCACTGCATTCCCGCTCTATCCGTCCTCACTCGATTCTCTCTCTATCCGACCCCACTCCATTCTATCTCTATCTGTCCCCACTGCATTCTCTCTCTATCCGTCCCCACTCGATTCTCTCTCTATCCGTCCCCACTCGATTCTCTCTTCTGCTGTCCCCACTCCATTCTCTCTCAATCCGTCCCCACTCCATTCTCGCTCTCTCCGTCCCCACTCCATTCCCTCTCTATCCGTCCCCACTCCATTCCCGCTCTATCCGTCCCCACACCAGTCTTTCTCTATCCGTCCCCACTGCATTCTCTCTTCTGCCGTCCCCACTCCATTCTCTCTCTATCCGTCCCCAGTCCAGTCTCTCTCTATCCTTCCCCACTCCGTTCCCCCTCTAACGGTCCCCACTCCATTCCCCTCTCTATCCGTCCCCACTCCATTCCATCTCTATCCGTCCCCACTCCATTCCCTCTCTATCCGGCCCCACTCCATTCTCTCTTCTGCCATCCCCACTCCATTCTCACTCTATCCGTCCCCACTCCATTCTCTCTCTATCTGTCCCCACTCCATTCCCTCGCAAAACGTCCCCACTCCATTCCCCTCTCTATCCGTCCCCACTCCATTCCCTCTCTCTCCGGCCCCACTCCATTCCCTCTCTATCCGTCCCCACTCCATTCTCTCTCTCTCCATTCCCACTCCATTCTCTCTCTATCCGTCCCCACTCCATTCCCTCGCTAAACGTCCCCACTCCATTCCCCTTTCTATCCGTCCCCACTCCATTCCCTCTCTCTCCGGCCCCACTCCATTCCCTCTCTATCCGTCCCCACTCCATTCTCTCTCTCTCCATTCCCACTCCATTCTCTCTCTATCCGTCCCCACTCCATTCTCTCTCTATCCGTCCCCACTCCATTCTCTCTCTATCCGTCCCCACTCCATTCTCTCTCTCCGTCCCCACTCCATTCTCTCTCTATCCATCCCCACTCCATTCTCTCTATATCCGTCGCCACTCCATTCCCCCTCTATCCGTCCCAACTTCATTCTCTCTCAATCCATTCCCACTCCATTCTCTCTATCCGTCCCCACTCCATTCTCTCTCTATCCGTCCCCACTCCATTCTCTCTCTATCCGTCCCCACTCCATTCTCTCTCTATCCGCCCCCACTTCATTCACTCTCTATCTGTCCCCACTCCATTCCCTCTCTATCCGCCCCCACTCCATTCTCTCTCTATCCATCCCCACTCCATTCCCTCTCTATCCGTCCCCACTCCATTCCCTCTCCATCCGTCCCCACTCCATTCCCTTTCTATCCGTCCCCACTCCATTCTCTCTCTATCCGTCCCCACTCCATTCCCTCTCTATCCGTCCCCACTCCATTCCCGCTCTATCCGGCGCCACTCCAGTCTCTCTTTATCCGTCCCCACTCCATTCTCTCTTCTGCCGTCCCCACTCCATTCTCTCTCTATCCGTCCCCACTCCATTCCATCTCTAACCGTCCCGACTCCATTCCGCGCTCTATCCGTCCCCACTCCATTCCCTCTCTATCCGTCCGCACTCCAGTCCTTCCCTATCCGGCCCCACTCCATTCCCTCTCAATCCGGCCCCACTCCATTCCCTCTCTATCCGGCCCCACTCCATTCCCCCTCTAACCGTCCCCACTCCATTCCCTCTCTATCCGTCCCCACTCCATTCCCTCGCGATCCGTCCCCACTCCATTCCCTCTCTATCCGTCCCCACTCCAGTCCCTCTCTATCGGTCCCCACTCCATTCTGTCTCTCTCCTTCCCCACTCCATTATCTCTCTCTCCTTCCCCACTCCATTCTCTCTGTATCCGTCCCCACTCAATTCTCTCTCTATCCGTCCCCAATCCATGCTCTCTCTGTCTGTCCCCACTCTATTCTCTCTTGATCCGTCCCCTCTCCATTCTCTCTATATCCGTCCCCACTCCATTCCCTCTCAATCCGTCCCCACTCCATTCCCTCTCTATCCGTCCTCACTCCATTCCCTATCTATCAGTCCCCACTCCATTCCCTCTCTATCCGTCCCCACTCCATTCCCTCTCTATCCGTCCCCACTCCATTCTCTCTCTATTCATCCCCATTCCATTCGCTCTCTATCCGTCCCCACTCCATTCCCTCTCTATCCTTCCCCACTACATTCTCTCTCTATCCGTCCCCACTACATTTCCTCTCTATCCGTCCCCACTCCATTCTCTCTCTATCCATCCCCACTCCATTCCCTCTCATTCTGTCCCCACTCCATTCTCTATCGATCCATCCACACTCCATTCTCTCTCTATCTGTCCCCACTCCATTTTATCTCTATCCGTCCCCACTCCATTCTCTCTCTATCCGTCCCCACACCATTCTCTCTTCTGCTGTCCCCACTCCATTCTCGCTCTATCCGTCCACACTTCAGTCTCTCATTATCAGTCCCCACTCCATTCTCTCTTCTCCCGTCCCCACTCCATTCCCTCTCTACCGTCCCCACTCCATTCCCTCTCAATCCGTCCCCACTCCATTCTCTCTATCCGTTCCCACTCCATTCTCTCTTTATCCATCCCCACTCCATTCTCTCTCTATCCGTGCCCACTCTATTCCCTCTCTATCCGTCCCCGCTCCATTCCCTCTCCACCGTCCCCACTCCATTCTCTCTCTATCCGTCCCCACTCCATTCTCTCTCGATCCGTCCCCACTCTATTCCCTCTCTATCCGTCCCCACTCTATTCCCTCTCTATCCGTCCCCACTCTATTCCCTCTCTATCCGTCCCCACTCCATTCCCTCTCTATCCGTCTCCACTCCATTCTCTCTCTATCCGACCCACTCCATTCCCGCTCTATCATTCCCCACTCCATTCTCTCTTCTCCCGTCCGCACTCCATTCTCTCTTCTGCCGTCCCCACTCCATTCTCTCTATCCGTCCCCCTCCATTCTCTCTCTATCCGTCCCCACTCCATTCTCTCAATCCGTCCCCACACCATTCCCGCTCTATCCGGCCCCACTCCATTCTCTCTCCATCCGTCCCCACATCATTCCCTATCTATCCATCCCCACTTCATTCCCCCTCTATCCGTCCCCATCCCATTCTCTCTTTCCGTCCCCACTCCATTCTCTCTCTATCCGTCCCCACTCCATTCTCTCTCTATCCGTCCCCACTCCATTCTCTCTCTTTTCGTCCCCACTCCATTCCCTCTCTATCCGTCCCCACTCCATTCTCTCTCTATCCGTCCCCACTCCATTCCGTCTCTACTGTCCCCACCCCATTCTCTCTCTATCCTTCCCCACTCCATTCTCTCCCTATCCGTCCCAACTCCATTTTCTCTCTAACCATCCCCACTCCATTCCCTCTCTATCCGTCCCCACTCCATTCCCACTCGATCCATCCCCATTCCATTCCCTCTCTATCCGTCCCCACTCCATTCTCTCTCTATCCGTCCGCATTCCATTCTCTCTATATCCGTCCCCACTCCATTCCCTCCCTATCCGTCCCCACTCCATTCCCTCGCGATCCGTCCCCACTCCATTCCCTCTCTATCCGTCCCCACTCCAGTCCCTCTCTATCGGTCCCCACTCCATTCTGTCTCTCTCCTTCCCCACTCCATTATCTCTCTCTCCTTCCCCACTCCATTCTCTCTGTATCCGTCCCCACTCAATTCTCTCTCTATCCGTCCCCAATCCATGCTCTCTCTGTCTGTCCCCACTCTATTCTCTCTTGATCCGTCCCCTCTCCATTCTCTCTATATCCGTCCCCACTCCATTCCCTCTCAATCCGTCCCCACTCCATTCCCTCTCTATCCGTCCTCACTCCATTCCCTATCTATCAGTCCCCACTCCATTCCCTCTCTATCCGTCCCCACTCCATTCCCTCTCTATCCGTCCCCACTCCATTCTCTCTCTATTCATCCCCATTCCATTCGCTCTCTATCCGTCCCCACTCCATTCCCTCTCTATCCTTCCCCACTACATTCTCTCTCTATCCGTCCCCACTACATTTCCTCTCTATCCGTCCCCACTCCATTCTCTCTCTATCCATCCCCACTCCATTCCCTCTCATTCTGTCCCCACTCCATTCTCTATCGATCCATCCACACTCCATTCTCTCTCTATCTGTCCCCACTCCATTTTATCTCTATCCGTCCCCACTCCATTCTCTCTCTATCCGTCCCCACACCATTCTCTCTTCTGCTGTCCCCACTCCATTCTCGCTCTATCCGTCCACACTTCAGTCTCTCATTATCAGTCCCCACTCCATTCTCTCTTCTCCCGTCCCCACTCCATTCCCTCTCTACCGTCCCCACTCCATTCCCTCTCAATCCGTCCCCACTCCATTCTCTCTATCCGTTCCCACTCCATTCTCTCTTTATCCATCCCCACTCCATTCTCTCTCTATCCGTGCCCACTCTATTCCCTCTCTATCCGTCCCCGCTCCATTCCCTCTCCACCGTCCCCACTCCATTCTCTCTCTATCCGTCCCCACTCCATTCTCTCTCGATCCGTCCCCACTCTATTCCCTCTCTATCCGTCCCCACTCTATTCCCTCTCTATCCGTCCCCACTCTATTCCCTCTCTATCCGTCCCCACTCCATTCCCTCTCTATCCGTCTCCACTCCATTCTCTCTCTATCCGACCCACTCCATTCCCGCTCTATCATTCCCCACTCCATTCTCTCTTCTCCCGTCCGCACTCCATTCTCTCTTCTGCCGTCCCCACTCCATTCTCTCTATCCGTCCCCCTCCATTCTCTCTCTATCCGTCCCCACTCCATTCTCTCAATCCGTCCCCACACCATTCCCGCTCTATCCGGCCCCACTCCATTCTCTCTCCATCCGTCCCCACATCATTCCCTATCTATCCATCCCCACTTCATTCCCCCTCTATCCGTCCCCATCCCATTCTCTCTTTCCGTCCCCACTCCATTCTCTCTCTATCCGTCCCCACTCCATTCTCTCTCTATCCGTCCCCACTCCATTCTCTCTCTTTTCGTCCCCACTCCATTCCCTCTCTATCCGTCCCCACTCCATTCTCTCTCTATCCGTCCCCACTCCATTCCGTCTCTACTGTCCCCACCCCATTCTCTCTCTATCCTTCCCCACTCCATTCTCTCCCTATCCGTCCCAACTCCATTTTCTCTCTAACCATCCCCACTCCATTCCCTCTCTATCCGTCCCCACTCCATTCCCACTCGATCCATCCCCATTCCATTCCCTCTCTATCCGTCCCCACTCCATTCTCTCTCTATCCGTCCGCATTCCATTCTCTCTATATCCGTCCCCACTCCATTCCCTCCCTATCCGTCCCCACTCCATTCTCTCTCTAACCGTCCCCACTCCATTCTCTCTCCATCCGTCCCCGCTCCATTCCCTCTCTATCTGTCCCCACTCCATTCCCGATCTATCAATTCCCACTCCATTCCCTCTCTGTCCGTCCCCACTCCATTCCCTCGCCATCCGTCCCCACTCCATTCCCGCTCCATCCATCCCCACTCCATTCCATCTCTATCCGTCCCCACTCCCTTATCTCTCTAACCATCCCCACTCCATTCTCTCTCTATCCGTCCCCACTCCATTCTCTCTCCATCCGTCCCCACTCCATTCTCTCTCTATCCGTCCTCACTCCATTCCCTCTCTCTCCGTCCTCACTCCATTCCCTCGCTATCCGTACACACTCCATTCCCTCTCTATCCGTCCCCACTCCATTCCCTCTCTATCCGTCCCCACTCCCTTCTCTCTCTATCCGTCCCCACTCCATTCTCTCTACATCCGTCCCCACTCCATTCCCTCTCTATCCGTCCCCACTCCCTTCTCTCTCTATCCGTCCCCACTCCATTCTCTCTCTAACCTTCCCCACTCCATTCCCTCTCTATCCGTCCCCACTCCATTCCCTCTCTATCCGTCTCCACTCCATTCCCTCTCTATCTGTCCCCACTCCATTGCCACTCGATCCATCCCCACTCCATTCCATCTCTATCCGTCCCCACTCCATTCCATCTCTATCCGTCCCCACTCCATTCTCTCTCTATCCGTCACCACTCCATTCTTCTCTATCCGTCCCCACTCCATTCTCTCTCTATCCGTCCCCACTCCATTCTCTCTCTATCCTACCCCACTCCATTCTCTCTCTATCCGTCCGCACTCCATTCTCTCTATATCTGTGCCCACTCCATTCCCTCTCTATCCGTCCCCACTCCATTCTCTCTCTATCGTTCCCCACTCCATTCTCTCTCTCTCCGTCCCCACTCCATTCTCTCTCTATCCGACCCCACTCTATTCTCTCTCTATCCATCCCCACTCCATTCTCTCTCTATCCGTCCCCACTCCATTCTCTCTCTATCCGACCCCACTCCATTCTATCTCTATCCGTCCCCACTCCATTCTCTCTCTATCCGTCCCCACTCCATTCTCTCTCTATCCGCCCCCACTTCATTCAGTCTCTATCTGTCCCCACTCCATTCCCTCTCTATCCGCCCCCACTCCATTCTCTCTCTATCCATCCCCACTCCATTCCCTCTCTATCCGTCCCCACTCCATTCCCTCTCCATCCGTCCCCACTCCATTCCCTTTCTATCCGTCCCCACTCCATTCTCTCTCTATCCGTCCTCACTCCATTCCCTCTCTATCCGTCCCCACTCCATTCCCTCTCTATCCGCCCCCACTTCATTCACTCTCTATCTGTCCCCACTCCATTCCCTCTCTATCCGCCCCCACTCCATTCTCTCTCGATCCATCCCCACTCCATTCCCTCTCTATCCGTCCCCATTCCATTCTCTCTCTATCGTTCCCCACTCCTTTCCCTCTCTACCCGTCCCCACTACATTTTTTCTCGATCCGCCCCCACTCCATTCTCTCTCCATCCGTCCCCACTCCATACCCTCTCTGTCCATCCCCACTCCATTCCCGCTCTTTCCGTCCCCACTCCATTCTCTCTCTATCCGTCCCCAGTCGATTCCCTCTCTATCCGTCCCCACTCCATTCTCTATCCGTCCCCACTCCATTCCCTCTCTATCCGTCCCCACTCCATTCTCCCTCTATCCGTCCCCACTCCATTCTCTCTCTATCCGTCCCCACTCCATTCTCTCTCGATCCGTCCCCGCTCCATTCTCTCTCTATCCGTCCCCACTCCATTCAATCTATCTCCGTCCCCACTCCATTCTCTCTCAATCCGTCCCCACTCCATTCTCTCTCTTTCCGACCCCACTCCATTCTCTCTCTATCCGACCCGACTCCATTCTCTCTCCATCCGTCCCCACTCCATTCCCTCTCTTTCAGTCCCCACTGCATTCCCGCTCTATCCGTCCTCACTCGATTCTCTCTCTATCCGACCCCACTCCATTCTATCTCTATCTGTCCCCACTGCATTCTCCCTCTATCCGTCCCCACTCGATTCTCTCTCTATCCGTCCCCACTCGATTCTCTCTTCTGCTGTCCCCACTCCATTCTCTCTCAATCCGTCCCCACTCCATTCTCGCTCTCTCCGTCCCCACTCCATTCCCTCTCTATCCGTCCCCACTCCATTCCCGCTCTATCCGTCCCCACACCAGTCTCTCTCTATCCGTCCCCACTGCATTCTCTCTTCTGCCGTCCCCACTCCATTCTCTCTCTATCCGTCCCCAGTCCAGTCTCTCTCTATCCTTCCCCACTCCATTCCCCCTCTAACGGTCCCCACTCCATTCCCCTCTCTATCCGTCCCCTCTCCATTCCATCTCTATCCGTCCCCACTCCATTCCCTCTCTATCCGGCCCCACTCCATTCTCTCTTCTGCCATCCCCACTCCATTCTCTCTCTATCCGTCCCCACTCCATTCTCTCTCTATCTGTCCCCACTCCATTCCCTCGCAAAACGTCCCCACTCCATTCCCCTCTCTATCCGTCCCCACTCCATTCCCTCTCTCTCCGGCCCCACTCCATTCCCTCTCTATCCGTCCCCACTCCATTCTCTCTCTCTCCATTCCCACTCCATTCTCTCTCTATCCGTCCCCACTCCATTCCCTCGCTAAACGTCCCCACTCCATTCCCCTTTCTATCCGTCCCCACTCCATTCCCTCTCTCTCCGGCCCCACTCCATTCCCTCTCTATCCGTCCCCACTCCATTCTCTCTCTCTCCATTCCCACTCCATTCTCTCTCTATCCGTCCCCACTCCATTCTCTCTCTATCCGTCCCCACTCCATTCTCTCTCTATCCGTCCCCACTCCATTCTCTCTCTATCCGTCCCCACTCCATTCTCTCTCTATCCATCCCCACTCCATTCTCGCTATATCCGTCGCCACTCCATTCCCCCTCTATCCGTCCCAACTTCATTCTCTCTCAATCCGTCCCCACTCCATTCTCTCTATCCGTCCCCACTCCATTCTCTCTCTATCCGTCCCCACTCCATTCTCTCCCTATCCGACCCCACTCCATTCTCTTTCTATCCGTCCCCACTCCATTCTCTCTCTATCCGTCCCCACTCCATTCTCTCTCTATCCGCCCCCACTTCATTCACTCTCTATCTGTCCCCACTCCATTCCCTCTCTATCCGCCCCCACTCCATTCTCTCTCTATCCATCCCCACTCCATTCCCTCTCTATCCGTCCCCACTCCATTCCCTCTCCATCCGTCCCCACTCCATTCCCTTTCTATCCGTCCCCACTCCAATCTCTCTCTATCCGTCCCCAGTCCATTCCCTCTCTATCCGTCCCCACTCCATTCCCGCTCTATCCGGCGCCACTCCAGTCTCTCTTTATCCGTCCCCACTCCATTCTCTCTTCTGCCGTCCCCACTCCATTCTCTCTCTATCCGTCCCCACTCCATTCCATCTCTAACCGTCCCGACTCCATTCCGCGCTCTATCCGTCCCCACTCCATTCCCTCTCTATCCGTCCCCACTCCAGTCCTTCCCTATCCGGCCCCACTCCATTCCCTCTCAATCCGGCCCCACTCCATTCCCTCTCTATCCGGCCCCACTCCATTCCCCCTCTAACCGTCCCCACTCCATTCCCTCTCTATCCGTCCCCACTCCATTCCCTCGCGATCCGTCCCCACTCCATTCCCTCTCTATCCGTCCCCACTCCAGTCCCTCTCTATCGGTCCCCACTCCATTCTGTCTCTCTCCTTCCCCACTCCATTATCTCTCTCTCCTTCCCCACTCCATTCTCTCTGTATCCGTCCCCACTCAATTCTCTCTCTATCCGTCCCCAATCCATGCTCTCTCTGTCTGTCCCCACTCTATTCTCTCTCGATCCGTCCCCTCTCCATTCTCTCTATATCCGTCCCCACTCCATTCCCTCTCAATCCGTCCCCACTCCATTCCCTCTCTATCCGTCCTCACTCCATTCCCTATCTATCAGTCCCCACTCCATTCCCTCTCTATCCGTCCCCACTCCATTCCCTCTCTATCCGTCCCCACTCCATTCTCTCTCTATTCATCCCCATTCCATTCACTCTCTATCTGTCCCCACTCCATTCCCTCTCTATCCGCCCCCACTCCATTCTCTCTCTATCCATCCCCACTCCATTCCCTCGCTATCCGTCCCCACTCCATTCCCTCTCCATCCGTCCCCACTCCATTCCCTTTCTATCCGTCCCCACTCCATTCTCTCTCTATCCGTCCCCACTCCATTCCCTCTCTATCCGTCCCCACTCCATTCCCGCTCTATCCGGCGCCACTCCAGTCTCTCTTTATCCGTCCCCACTTCATTCTCTCTTCTGCCGTCCCCACTCCATTCTCTCTCTATCCGTCCCCACTCCATTCCCTCTCTATCCTTCCCCACTACATTCTCTCTCTATCCGTCCCCACTACATTTCCTCTCTATCCGTCCCCACTCCATTCTCTCTCTATCCATCCCCACTCCATTCCCTCTCTATCTGTCCCCACTCCATTCTCTATCGATCCATCCCCACTCCACTCTCTCTCTATCTGTCCCCACTCCATTTTATCTCTATCCGTCCCCACTCCATTCTCTCTCTATCCGTCCCCACACCATTCTCTCTTCTGCTGTCCCCACTCCATTCCCGCTCTATCCGTCCACACTTCAGTCTCTCATTATCCGTCCCCACCCCATTCTCTCTTCTCCCGTCCCCACTCCATTCCCTCTCTACCGTCCCCACTCCATTCCCTCTCAATCCGTCCCCACTCCATTCTCTCTATCCGTTCCCACTCCATTCTCTCTTTATCCATCCCCACTCCATTCTCTCTCTATCCGTGCCCACTCTATTCCCTCTCTATCCGTCCCCGCTCCATTCCCCCTCCACCGTCCCCACTCCATTCTCTCTCTATCCGTCCCCACTCCATTCTCTCTCGATCCGTCCCCACTCTATTCCCTCTCTATCCGTCCCCACTCTATTCCCTCTCTATCCGTCCCCACTCCATTCCCTCTCTATCCGTCTCCACTCCATTCTCTCTCTATCCGACCCACTCCATTCCCGCTCTATCATTCCCCACTCCATTCTCTCTTCTCCCGTCCGCACTCCGTTCTCTCTTCTGCCGTCCCCACTCCATTCTCTCTATCCGTCCCCCTCCATTCTCTCTCTATCCGTCCCCACTCCATTCTCTCAATCCGTCCCCACACCATTCCCGCTCTATCCGGCCCCACTCCATTCTCTCTCCATCCGTCCCCACATCATTCCCTATCTATCCATCCCCACTTCATTCCCCCTCTATCCGTCCCCATCCCATTCTCTCTTTCCGTCCCCACTCCATTCTCTCTCTATCCGTCCCCACTCCATTCTCTCTCTATCCGTCCCCACTCCATTCTCTCTCTATTCGTCCCCACTCCATTCCCTCTCTATCCGTCCCCACTCCATTCTCTCTCTATCCGTCCCCACTCCATTCCGTCTCTACTGTCCCCACCCCATTCTCTCTCTATCCTTCCCCACTCCATTCTCTCCCTATCCGTCCCAACTCCATTTTCTCTCTAACCATCCCCACTCCATTCCCTCTCTATCCGTCCCCACTCCATTCCCACTCGATCCATCCCCATTCCATTCCCTCTCTATCCGTCCCCACTCCATTCTCTCTCTATCCGTCCGCATTCCATTCTCTCTATATCCGTCCCCACTCCATTCCCTGCCTATCCGTCCCCACTCCATTCTCTCTCTAACCGTCCCCACTCCATTCTCTCTCCATCCGTCCCCACTCCATTCCCTCTCTATCTGTCCCCACTCCATTCCCGATCTATCAATTCCCACTCCATTCCCTCTCTGTCCGTCCCCACTCCATTCCCTCGCTATCCGTCCCCACTCCATTCCCGCTCCATCCATCCCCACTCCATTCCATCTCTATCCGTCCCCACTCCCTTATCTCTCTAACCATCCCCACTCCATTCTCTCTCTATCCGTCCCCACTCCATTCTCTCTCCATCCGTCCCCACTCCATTCTCTCTCTATCCGTCCTCACTCCATTCCCTCTCTCTCCGTCCTCACTCCATTCCCTCGCTATCCGTACACACTCCATTCCCTCTCTATCCGTCCCCACTCCATTCCCTCTCTATCCGTCCCCACTCCCTTCTCTCTCTATCCGTCCCCACTCCATTCTCTCTACATCCGTCCCCACTCCATTCCCTCTCTATCCGTCCCCACTCCCTTCTCTCTCTATCCGTCCCCACTCCATTCTCTCTCTAACCTTCCCCACTCCATTCCCTCTCTATCCGTCCCCACTCCATTCCCTCTCTATCCGTCTCCACTCCATTCCCTCTCTATCTGTCCCCACTCCATTGCCACTCGATCCATCCCCACTCCATTCCATCTCCATCCGTCCCCACTCCATTCCCTCGCTATCCGTCCCCACTCCATTCCCGCTCCATCCATCCCCACTCCATTCCATCTCTATCCGTCCCCACTCCCTTATCTCTCTAACCATCCCCACTCCATTCTCTCTCTATACGTCCCCACTCCATTCTCTCTCCATCCGTCCCCACTCCATTCTCTCTCTATCCGTCCTCACTCCATTCCCTCTGTCTCCGTCCTCACTCCATTCCCTCGCTATCCGTACACACTCCATTTCCTCTCTATCCGTCCCCACTCCATTCCCTCTCTATCCGTCCCCACTCCCTTCTCTCTCTATCCGTACCCACTCCATTCTCTCTACATCCGTCCCCACTCCATTCCCTCTCTATCCGTCCCCACTCCCTTCTCTCTCTATCCGTCCCCACTCCATTCTCTCTCTAACCTTCCCCACTCCATTCCCTCTCTATCCGTCCCCACTCCATTCCCTCTCTATCCGTCTCCACTCCATTCCCTCTCTATCTGTCCCCACTCCATTGCCACTCGATCCATCCCCACTCCATTCCACCTCTATCCGTCCCCACTCCATTCCATCTCTATCCGTCCCCACTCCATTCTCTCTCTATCCGTCACCACTCCATTCTCTCTCTATCCGTCCCCACTCCGTTCTCTCTCTATCCGTCCCCACTCCATTCTCTCTCTATCCTACCCCACTCCATTCTCTCTCTATCCGTCCGCACTCCATTCTCTCTATATCCGTCCCCACTCCATTCTCTCTCTATCCCTCCCCACTCTATTCTCTCTCGAACCTTCGCCACTCCATTTCCTCTCTATCTGTCCCCACTCCATTCCCTGTCTATCCGTCTCCACTCCATTCTGTCTCAATCCGTCCCCACTCCATTCCCTCTCTATCCGTCTCCACTCCATTCCCTCTCTATCCGTCCCCACTCCATTCTCTCTTCTCCCGTCCCCACTCCATTCTCTCTTCTGCCGTCCCCACTCCATTCTCTCTATCCGTCCCCACTCCATTCCCTCTCGATCCGTCCCCACTCCATTCTCTCAATCCGTCCCCACTCCATTCCCGCTCTGTCCGTCCCCACTCCATTCTCTCTCCATCCGTCCCCACTCCATTCCCTTTCTATCCGTCCCCACTCCATTCTCTCTCTATCCGTCCCCACTCCATTCCCTCTCTATCCGTCCCCAGTCCAATCTCTCTCGATCCATCCCCACTCCATTCTCTCTCTATCCGTCCCCACTCCATTCTGTCTCTATCCATCCCCACTCCATTCTCTCTCTATCCGTCCCCGCTCCATTCTCTCTCTATCCATCCCCACTCCATTCTCTCTATATTCTTCACCACTCCATTCCCTCTCTATCCGTTCCCACTCCAATCCCTGTCTATCCGTCTCCACTCCATTCCCTCTCTATCTGTCCCCACTCCATTCCCTCTCTATCCGTCCCCACTCCATTCTCTCTTCTCCCGTCCCCACTCCATTCTCTCTTCTGCCGTCCCCACTCCATTCTCTCTATCCGTCCCCACTCCATTCTCTCTCTATTCATCCCCATTCCATTCGCTCTCTATCCGTCCCCACTCCATTCCCTCTCTATCCGTCCCCACTACATTCTCTCTCTATCCGTCCCCACTCCATTCCCTCTCTATCCGTCCCCACTCCATTCTCTCTCTATCCATCCCCACTCCATTCCGTCTCTATCTGTCCCCACTCCATTCTCTAACTATCCATCCCCACTCCATTCTCTCTCTATCTGTCCCCACTCCATTTTATCTCTATCCGTCCCACTCCATTCTCTCTCTATCCGTCACTTCTCCATTCTCTCTTCTGCTGTCCCCACTCCATTCCCGCTCTATCCGTCCACACTTCAGTCTCTCATTATACGTCCCCACTCCATTCTCTCTTCTCCCATCCCCACTCCTTTCTCTCTCTATCCGTCCCCACTCCATTCTCTCTCTATCCATCCCCACTACATTCTCTCTCTATCTGTCCCCACTCCATTCTCTCTCTATCCGTCCCCACTCCATTCTCTCTCTATCCGTCCCCACTCCATTCCCTCTCTACCGTCCCCACTCCATTCCCTCTCTATCCGTCCCCACTCCATTCTCTCTATCTGTTCCCACTCCATTATCTCTTTATCCATCCCCACTCCATTCTCTCTCATTCCGTGCCCACTCTATTCCCTCTCTATCCGTCCCCACTCCATTCCCTCTCTACCGTCCCCACTCCATTCTCTCTCTCTCCGTCCCCACTCCATTCTCTCTCGATCCGTCCCCACTCCATTCTCTCTTTATCCGTCACCACACCTTTCTCTTTCTATCTGTGCCCACTCTATTCTCTCGCTATCCGTCCCCACTCTATTCCCTCTCTATCCGTCTCCACTCCATTCTCTCTCTATCCGTCCCCACTCCATTCCCGCTCTATCATTCCCCACTCCATTCTCTCTACTGCCGTCCCCACTCCATTCTCTCTATCCGTCCCCACTCCATTCTCTCTCTATCCGTCCCCACTCCATTCTCTCTCTATCCGTCCCCACTCCATTCTCTCAATCCGTCCCCACACCATTCCCGCTCTATCCGTCCCTACTCCATTCTCTCTCCATCCGTCCCCACATCATTCCCTCTCTATCCATCCCCGCTTCATTCCCCCTCTATCCGTCCCCATCCCATTCTCTCTATCCGTCCCCACTCCATTCTCTTCTCTATCCGTCCCCACACCATTCTCTCTCTATACGTCCCCCCTCCATTCTCTCTCTATCCGTCCCCACTCTATTCCCTCTCTTTCCGTCCCCACTCAATACCCTCTCTACCATCCCCACTCCATTCCCTCTCTATCCGTCCCCACTCCATTCTCTCTCTATCCGTCCCCACTCCAATCCGTCTCTACCGTCCCCACTCCATTCCCTCTCTATCCGTCCCCACTCCATTCCCTCGCGATCCGTCCCCACTCCATTCCCTCTCTATCCGTCCCCACTCCAGTCCCTCTCTATCGGTCCCCACTCCATTCTGTCTCTCTCCTTCCCCACTCCATTATCTCTCTCCCCTTCCCCACTCCATTTTCTCTGTATCCGTCCCCACTCAATTCTCTCTCTATCCGTCCCCAATCCATGCTCTCTCTGTCTGTCCCCACTCTATTCTCTCTCGATCCGTCCCCTCTCCATTCTCTCTATATCCGTCCCCACTCCATTCCCTCTCAATCCGTCCCCACTCCATTCCCTCTCTATCCGTCCTCTCTCCATTCCCTATCTATCAGTCCCCACTCCATTCCCTCTCTATCCGTCCCCACTCCATTCCCTCTCTATCCGTCCCCACTCCATTCTCTCTCTATTCATCCCCATTCCATTCGCTCTCTATCCGTCCCCACTCCATTCCCTCTCTATCCTTCCCCACTACATTCTCTCTCTATCCGTCCCCACTACATTCCCTCTCTATCCGTCCCCACTCCATTCTCTCTCTATCCATCCCCACTCCATTCCCTCTCTATCTGTCCCCACTCCATTCTCTATCGATCCATCCCCACTCCATTCTCTCTCTATCTGTCCCCACTCCATTTTATCTCTATCCGTCCCCACTCCATTCTCTCTCTATCCGTCCCCACACCATTCTCTCTTCTGCTGTCCCCACTCCATTCCCGCTCTATCCGTCCACACTTCAGTCTCTCATTATCCGTCCCCACTCCATTCTCTCTTCTCCCGTCCCCACTCCATTCCCTCTCTACCGTCCCCACTCCATTCCCTCTCAATCCGTCCCCACTCCATTCTCTCTATCCGTTCCCACTCCATTCTCTCTTTATCCATCCCCACTCCATTCTCTCTCTATCCGTGCCCACTCCATTCTCTCTCTATCCGTCCCCACTACATTCTCTCTCTATCCGTCCCCACTCCATTCCCTCTCTATCCGTCCCCACTCCATTCTCTCTCTATCCATCCCCACTCCATTCCGTCTCTATCTGTCCCCACTCCATTCTCTAACTATCCATCCCCACTCCATTCTCTCTCTATCTGTCCCCACTCCATTTTATCTATATCCGTCCCACTCCATTCTCTCTCTATCCGTCCCCACTCCATTCTCTCTTCTGCTGTCCCCACTCCATTCCCGCTCTATCCGTCCACACTTCAGTCTCTCATTATACGTCCCCACTCCATTCTCTCTTCTCCCATCCCCACTCCTTTCTCTCTCTATCCGTCCCCACTCCATTCTCTCTCTATCCATCCCCACTACATTCTCTCTCTATCTGTCCCCACTCCATTCTCTCTCTATCCGTCCCCACTCCATTCTCTCTCTATCCGTCCCCACTCCATTCCCTCTCTACCGTCCCCACTTCATTCCCTCTCTATCCGTCCCCACTCCATTCTCTCTATCTGTTCCCACTCCATTATCTCTTTATCCATCCCCACTCCATTCTCTCTCATTCCGTGCCCACTCTATTCCCTCTCTATCCGTCCCCACTCCATTCCCTCTCTACCGTCCCCACTCCATTCTCTCTCTCTCCGTCCCCACTCCATTCTCTCTCGATCCGTCCCCACTCCATTCTCTCTTTATCCGTCACCACACCTTTCTCTTTCTATCTGTGCCCACTCTATTCTCTCGCTATCCGTCCCCACTCTATTCCCTCTCTATCCGTCTCCACTCCATTCTCTCTCTATCCGTCCCCACTCCATTCCCGCTCTATCATTCCCCACTCCATTCTCTCTTCTGCCGTCCCCACTCCATTCTCTCTATCCGTCCCCACTCCATTCTCTCTCTATCCGTCCCCACTCCATTCTCTCAATCCGTCCCCACACCATTCCCGCTCTATCCGTCCCTACTCCATTCTCTCTCCATCCGTCCCCACATCATTCCCTCTCTATCCATCCCCACTTCATTCCCCCTCTATCCGTCCCCATCCCATTCTCTCTATCCGTCCCCACTCCATTCTCTTCTCTATCCGTCCCCACACCATTCTCTCTCTATACGTCCCCCCTCCATTCTCTCTCTATCCGTCCCCACTCTATTCCCTCTCTTTCCGTCCCCACTCAATACCCTCTCTACCATCCCCACTCCATTCCCTCTCTATCCGTCCCCACTCCATTCTCTCTCTATCCGTCCCCACTCCAATCCGTCTCTACCGTCCCCACTCCATTCCCTCTCTATCCGTCCCCACTCCATTCCCTCGCGATCCGTCCCCACTCCATTCCCTCTCTATCCGTCCCCACTCCAGTCCCTCTCTATCGGTCCCCACTCCATTCTGTCTCTCTCCTTCCCCACTCCATTATCTCTCTCTCCTTCCCCACTCCATTTTCTCTGTATCCGTCCCCACTCAATTCTCTCTCTATCCGTCCCCAATCCATGCTCTCTCTGTCTGTCCCCACTCTATTCTCTCTCGATCCGTCCCCTCTCCATTCTCTCTATATCCGTCCCCACTCCATTCCCTCTCAATCCGTCCCCACTCCATTCCCTCTCTATCCGTCCTCTCTCCATTCCCTATCTATCAGTCCCCACTCCATTCCCTCTCTATCCGTCCCCACTCCATTCCCTCTCTATCCGTCCCCACTCCATTCTCTCTCTATTCATCCCCATTCCATTCGCTCTCTATCCGTCCCCACTCCATTCCCTCTCTATCCTTCCCCACTACATTCTCTCTCTATCCGTCCCCACTACATTCCCTCTCTATCCGTCCCCACTCCATTCTCTCTCTATCCATCCCCACTCCATTCCCTCTCTATCTGTCCCCACTCCATTCTCTATCGATCCATCCCCACTCCATTCTCTCTCTATCTGTCCCCACTCCATTTTATCTCTATCCGTCCCCACTCCATTCTCTCTCTATCCGTCCCCACACCATTCTCTCTTCTGCTGTCCCCACTCCATTCCCGCTCTATCCGTCCACACTTCAGTCTCTCATTATCCGTCCCCACTCCATTCTCTCTTCTCCCGTCCCCACTCCATTCCCTCTCTACCGTCCCCACTCCATTCCCTCTCAATCCGTCCCCACTCCATTCTCTCAATCCGTTCCCACTCCATTCTCTCTTCATCCATCCCCACTCCATTCTCTCTCTCTCCGTGCCCACTCTATTCCCTCTCTCTCCGTCCCCGCTCCATTCCCTCTCCACCGTCCCCACTCCATTCTCTCTCTATCCGTCCCCACTCCATTCTCTCTCGATCCGTCCCCACTCCATTCTCTCTCTATCCGTCCCCACACCATTCTCTTTCTATCCGTGCCCACTCTATTCCCTCTCTATCCGTCCCCACTCTATTCCCTCTCTATCCGTCCCCACTCCATTCCCTCTCTATCCGTCTCCACTCCATTCTCTCTCGATCCGTCCCCACTCCATTCTCTCTCTATCCGTCCCCACACCATTCTCTTTCTATCCGTGCCCACTCTATTCCCTCTCTATCCGTCTCCACTCCATTCTCTCTCTATCCGACCCACTCCATTCCCGCTCTATCATTCCCCACTCCATTCTCTCTTCTCCCGTCCCCACTCCATTCTCTCTTCTGCCGTCCCCACTCCATTCTCTCTATCCGTCCCCCTCCATTCTCTCTCTATCCGTCCCCACTCCATTCTCTCAATCCGTCCCCACACCATTCCCGCTCTATCCGGCCCCACTCCATTCTCTCTCCATCCGTCCCCACATCATTCCCTATCTATCCATCCCCACTTCATCCCCCCTCTATCCGTCCCCATCCCATTCTCTCTTTCCGTCCCCACTCCATTCTCTCTCTATCCGTCCCCACTCCATTCTCTCTCTATCCGTCCCCACTCCATTCTCTCTCTATTCGTCCCCACTCCATTCCCTCTCTATCCGTCCCCACTCCATTCTCTCTCTATCCGTCCCCACTCCATTCCGTCTCTACCGTCCCCACCCCATTCTCTCTCTATCCTTCCCCACTCCATTCTCTCCCTATCCGTCCCAACTCCATTCTCTCTCTAACCATCCCCACTCCATTCCCTCTCTATCCGTCCCCACTCCATTCCCACTCGATCCATCCCCATTCCATTCCCTCTCTATCCGTCCCCACTCCATTCTCTCTCTATCCGTCCGCATTCCATTCTCTCTATATCCGTCCCCACTCCATTCCCTCCCTATCCGTTCCCACTCCATTCTCTCTCTAACCGTCCCCACTCCATTCTCTCTCCATCCGTCCCCACTCCATTCCCTCTCTATCTGTCCCCACTCCATTCCCGACCTATCACTGCCCACTCCATTCCCTCTCTATCCGTCTCCACTCCATTCTCTCTCTATCCGACCCACTCCATTCCCGCTCTATCATTCCCCACTCCATTCTCTCTTCTCCCGTCCCCACTCCATTCTCTCTTCTGCCGTCCCCACTCCATTCTCTCTATCCGTCCCCCTCCATTCTCTCTCTATCCGTCCCCACTCCATTCTCTCAATCCGTCCCCACTCCATTCTCTCAATCCGTCCCCACACCATTCCCGCTCTATCCGGCCCCACTCCATTCTCTCTCCATCCGTCCCCACATCATTCCCTATCTATCCATCCCCACTTCATCCCCCCTCTATCCGTCCCCATCCCATTCTCTCTTTCCGTCCCCACTCCATTCTCTCTCTATCCGTCCCCACTCCATTCTCTCTCTATCCGTCCCCACTCCATTCTCTCTCTATTCGTCCCCACTCCATTCCCTCTCTATCCGTCCCCACTCCATTCTCTCTCTATCCGTCCCCACTCCATTCCGTCTCTACCGTCCCCACCCCATTCTCTCTCTATCCTTACCCACTCCATTCTCTCCCTATCCGTCCCAACTCCATTCTCTCTCTAACCATCCCCACTCCATTCCCTCGCTATCCGTCCCCACTCCATTCCCGCTCCATCCATCCCCACTCCATTCCATCTCTATCCGTCCCCACTCCCTTATCTCTCTAACCATCCCCACTCCATTCTCTCTCTATCCATCCCCACTCCATTCTCTCTCCATCCGTCCCCACTCCATTCTCTCTCTATCCGTCCTCACTCCATTCCCTCTCTCTCCGTCCTCACTCCATTCCCTCGCTATCCGTACACACTCCATTCCCTCTCTATCCGTCCCCACTCCATTCCCTCTCTATCCGTCCCCACTCCCTTCTCTCTCTATCCGTCCCCACTCCATTCTCTCTACAACCGTCCCCACTCCATTCCCTTTCTATCCGTCCCCACTCCATTCTCTCTCTAACCTTCCCCACTCCATTCCCTCTCTATCCGTCCCCACTCCATTCTCTCTCTATCCGTCCCCACTCCATTCCGTCTCTACCGTCCCCACTCCATTCTCTCTCTATCCTTCCCCACTCCATTCTCTCCCTATCCGTCCCCACTCCATTCTCTCTCTAACCGTCCCCACTCCATTCCCTCTCTGTCCGTCCCCACTCCATTCCCACTCGATCCATCCCCATTCCATTCTCTCTCTATCCGTCCCCACTCCATTCTCTCTCTATCCGTCACCACTCCATTCTCTCTCTCTCCGTCCCCACTCCATTCTTTCTCTATCCGTCCCCACTCCATTCTCTCTCTTTCCGTCCGCAGTCCATTCTCTCTCTGTCCGTCCGCATTCCATTCTCTCTATATCCGTCCCCACTCCATTCCCTCCCTATCCGTCCCCACTCCATTCTCTCTCTAACCGTCCCCACTCCATTCTCTCTCCATCCGTCCCCACTCCATTCCCTCTCTATTAGTCCGCACTCCATTCCCGATCTATCACTCCCCACTCCATTCCCTCTCTGTCCGTCACCACTCCATTCCCTCGCTGTCCGTACACTCTCCATTCCCTCTCTATCCGTCCCCACTCTATTCCCGCTCCATCCATTCCCACTCCATTCACTCTCTATCCGTCCCCACTCCCTTCTCTCTCTATCTGTCCCCACTCCATTCTCTCTCTATCCGTCCCCACTCCATTCTCTCTCCATCCGTTCCCACTCCATTCCCTTTCTATCCGTCCCTACTCCATTCTCTCTTTATCCATCCCCACTCAATTCTCTCTCGATCCGTCCCCACTCCATTCCCTCTCTATCCGTCCCCACTCCATTCTCTCTCTATCCGTCCTCACTCCATTCCCTCTCTCTCCGTCCCCACTCCATTCCCTCGCTATCCGTACACACTCCATTCCCTCTCTATCCGTCCCCACTCCATTCCCTCTCTATCCGTCCCCACTCCATTCCCTCTCTATCCGTCCCCAATCCCTTCTCTCTCTATCCGTCCCCACTCCATTCTCTCTCCATCCGTCCCCACTCCATTCCCTTTCTATCCGTCCCCACTCCATTCTCTCTCTAACCTTCCCCACTCCATTCCCTCTCTATCCGTCCCCACTCCATTCCCTCTCTATCCGTCTCCACTCCATTCCCTCACTATCTGTCCCCACTCCATTCCCACTCGATCCATCCCCACTCAATTCCATCTCTATCCGTCCCCACTCCATTCCATCTCTTTCCGTCCCCACTCCATTCTCTCTCTATCCGTCACCACTCCATTCTCTCTCTATCCGACCCCACTCCATTCTCTCTCTATCCGTCCCCACTCCATTCTCTCTCTATCCGTCCGCACTCCATTCTCTCTATATCCGTCCCCACTCCATTCTCTCTCTATCCCTCCCCACTCCATTCTCTCTCTAACCTTCGCCACTCCATTCCCTCTCTATCCGTCCCCACTCCATTCCCTCTAGCTCCGTCTCCACTCCATTCCCTCTCTATCTGTCCCCACTCCATTCCCTCTCTATCCGTCCCCACTCCATTCTCTCTTCTCCCGTCCCCACTCCATTCTCTCTTCTGCCGTCCCCACTCCATTCTCTCTATCCGTCCCCACTCCATTCTCTCTATCCGTCCCCACTCCATTCTCTCTCGATCCGTCCCCACTCCATTCTCTCAATCCGTCCCCACTCCATTCCCGCTCTATCCGTCCCCACTCCATTCTCTCTCCATCCGTCCCCACTCCATTCCCTTTCTATCCGTCCCCACTCCATTCTCTCTCTATCCGGCCCCACTCCATTCTCTCTCCATCCGTCCCCACATCATTCCCTATCTATCCATCCCCACTTCATCCCCCCTCTATCCGTCCCCATCCCATTCTCTCTTTCCGTCCCCACTCCATTCTCTCTCTATCCGTCCCCACTCCATTCTCTCTCTATCCGTCCCCACTCCATTCTCTCTCTATTCGTCCCCACTCCATTCCCTCTCTATCCGTCCCCACTCCATTCTCTCTCTATCCGTCCCCACTCCATTCCGTCTCTACCGTCCCCACCCCATTCTCTCTCTATCCTTACCCACTCCATTCTCTCCCTATCCGTCCCAACTCCATTCTCTCTCTAACCATCCCCACTCCATTCCCTCGCTATCCGTCCCCACTCCATTCCCGCTCCATCCATCCCCACTCCATTCCATCTCTATCCGTCCCCACTCCCTTATCTCTCTAACCATCCCCACTCCATTCTCTCTCTATCCATCCCCACTCCATTCTCTCTCCATCCGTCCCCACTCCATTCTCTCTCTATCCGTCCTCACTCCATTCCCTCTCTCTCCGTCCTCACTCCATTCCCTCGCTATCCGTACACACTCCATTCCCTCTCTATCCGTCCCCACTCCATTCCCTCTCTATCCGTCCCCACTCCCTTCTCTCTCTATCCGTCCCCACTCCATTCTCTCTACAACCGTCCCCACTCCATTCCCTTTCTATCCGTCCCCACTCCATTCTCTCTCTAACCTTCCCCACTCCATTCCCTCTCTATCCGTCCCCACTCCATTCTCTCTCTATCCGTCCCCACTCCATTCCGTCTCTACCGTCCCCACTCCATTCTCTCTCTATCCTTCCCCACTCCATTCTCTCCCTATCCGTCCCCACTCCATTCTCTCTCTAACCGTCCCCACTCCATTCCCTCTCTGTCCGTCCCCACTCCATTCCCACTCGATCCATCCCCATTCCATTCTCTCTCTACCCGTCCCCACTCCATTCTCTCTCTATCCGTCACCACTCCATTCTCTCTCTCTCCGTCCCCACTCCATTCTTTCTCTATCCGTCCCCACTCCATTCTCTCTCTTTCCGTCCGCAGTCCATTCTCTCTCTGTCCGTCCGCATTCCATTCTCTCTATATCCGTCCCCACTCCATTCCCTCCCTATCCGTCCCCACTCCATTCTCTCTCTAACCGTCCCCACTCCATTCTCTCTCCATCCGTCCCCACTCCATTCCCTCTCTATTAGTCCGCACTCCATTCCCGATCTATCACTCCCCACTCCATTCCCTCTCTGTCCGTCACCACTCCATTCCCTCGCTGTCCGTACACTCTCCATTCCCTCTCTATCCGTCCCCACTCTATTCCCGCTCCATCCATTCCCACTCCATTCACTCTCTATCCGTCCCCACTCCCTTCTCTCTCTATCTGTCCCCACTCCATTCTCTCTCTATCCGTCCCCACTCCATTCTCTCTCCATCCGTTCCCACTCCATTCCCTTTCTATCCGTCCCTACTCCATTCTCTCTTTATCCATCCCCACTCAATTCTCTCTCTATCCGTCCCCACTCCATTCCCTCTCTATCCGTCCCCACTCCATTCTCTCTCTATCCGTCCTCACTCCATTCCCTCTCTCTCCGTCCCCACTCCATTCCCTCGCTATCCGTACACACTCCATTCCCTCTCTATCCGTCCCCACTCCATTCCCTCTCTATCCGTCCCCACTCCATTCCCTCTCTATCCGTCCCCAATCCCTTCTCTCTCTATCCGTCCCCACTCCATTCTCTCTCTATCCGTCACCACTCCATTCTCTCTCTCTCCGTCCCCACTCCATTCTTTCTCTATCCGTCCCCACTCCATTCTCTCTCTTTCCGTCCGCAGTCCATTCTCTCTCTGTCCGTCCGCATTCCATTCTCTCTATATCCGTCCCCACTCCATTCCCTCCCTATCCGTCCCCACTCCATTCTCTCTCTAACCGTCCCCACTCCATTCTCTCTCCATCCGTCCCCACTCCATTCCCTCTCTATTAGTCCGCACTCCATTCCCGATCTATCACTCCCCACTCCATTCCCTCTCTGTCCGTCACCACTCCATTCCCTCGCTGTCCGTACACTCTCCATTCCCTCTCTATCCGTCCCCACTCTATTCCCGCTCCATCCATTCCCACTCCATTCACTCTCTATCCGTCCCCACTCCCTTCTCTCTCTATCTGTCCCCACTCCATTCTCTCTCTATCCGTCCCCACTCCATTCTCTCTCCATCCGTTCCCACTCCATTCCCTTTCTATCCGTCCCTACTCCATTCTCTCTTTATCCATCCCCACTCAATTCTCTCTCTATCCGTCCCCACTCCATTCCCTCTCTATCCGTCCCCACTCCATTCTCTCTCTATCCGTCCTCACTCCATTCCCTCTCTCTCCGTCCCCACTCCATTCCCTCGCTATCCGTACACACTCCATTCCCTCTCTATCCGTCCCCACTCCATTCCCTCTCTATCCGTCCCCACTCCATTCCCTCTCTATCCGTCCCCAATCCCTTCTCTCTCTATCCGTCCCCACTCCATTCTCTCTCCATCCGTCCCCACTCCATTCCCTTTCTATCCGTCCCCACTCCATTCTCTCTCTAACCTTCCCCACTCCATTCCCTCTCTATCCGTCCCCACTCCATTCCCTCTCTATCCGTCTCCACTCCATTCCCTCACTATCTGTCCCCACTCCATTCCCACTCGATCCATCCCCACTCAATTCCATCTCTATCCGTCCCCACTCCATTCCATCTCTTTCCGTCCCCACTCCATTCTCTCTCTATCCGTCACCACTCCATTCTCTCTCTATCCGACCCCACTCCATTCTCTCTCTATCCGTCCCCACTCCATTCTCTCTCTATCCGTCCGCACTCCATTCTCTCTATATCCGTCCCCACTCCATTCTCTCTCTATCCCTCCCCACTCCATTCTCTCTCTAACCTTCGCCACTCCATTCCCTCTCTATCCGTCCCCACTCCATTCCCTCTAGCTCCGTCTCCACTCCATTCCCTCTCTATCTGTCCCCACTCCATTCCCTCTCTATCCGTCCCCACTCCATTCTCTCTTCTCCCGTCCCCACTCCATTCTCTCTTCTGCCGTCCCCACTCCATTCTCTCTATCCGTCCCCACTCCATTCTCTCTATCCGTCCCCACTCCATTCTCTCTCGATCCGTCCCCACTCCATTCTCTCAATCCGTCCCCACTCCATTCCCGCTCTATCCGTCCCCACTCCATTCTCTCTCCATCCGTCCCCACTCCATTCCCTTTCTATCCGTCCCCACTCCATTCTCTCTCTATCCGTCCCCACTCCATTCCCTCTCGATCCGTCCCCAGTCCATTCTGTCTCTATCCATCCCCACTCCATTCTCTCTCTATCCGTCCCCACTCCATTCTGTCTCTATCCGTCCCCACTCCATTCTCTCTCTATCCGTCCCCACTCCATTCTCTCTCTATCCATCCCCACTCCATTCTCTCTATATCCTTCACCACTCCATTCCCTCTCTATCCGTCCCAACTCATTCCCTCTCTTTCCGTTCTCACTCCATTCCCTATCGATCAGTCCCCACTTCATTCCCTCTCTATCCGTCCCCACTCCATTCCCTCTTTATCCGTGCCCACTCCATTCTCTCTCTATTCATCCCCATTCCATTCGCTCTCTATCCGTCCCGACTCCATTCCCTCTCTATCCGTCCCCACTACATTCTCTCTCTATCCGTCCCCACTCAATTCCCTCTCTAACCGTCCCCACTCCATTCTCTCTTCTGCTGTCCCCACTCCATTCCCGCTCTCTCCGTCCACACTTCAGTCTCTCATTATACGTCCCCACTCCATTCTCTCTTCTCCCGTCCCCACTCCTTTCTCTCTCTATCCGTCCCCACTCCATTCTCTCTCTATCCATCCCCACTCCATTCCCTCTCTATCTGTCCCCACTCCATTCTCTTTCTATCCATCCCCACTCCATTCCCTCTCTATCTGTCCCCACTCCATTCCCTCTCTATTCATCCACATTCCATTCTCTCTCTATCTGACCCCACTCCATTCTCTCTCTATCCTTCCCCACTCCATTCTCTCTCTATCCGCCCCCACTCCATTCTCTCTCAATCCGTCCACACTCCATTCCCTCTCTACCCGTCCCCACTCCTTTCTCTCTCTATCCGTCCCCACTCCATTCCCTCTCTACCGTCCCCACTCCATTCCCTCTCTATCCGTCCCCACTCCATTCCTTCTCTACCGTCCCCACTCCATTCCCTCTCTATCCGTCCCCACTCCATTCTCTCTCTATCCGTCATCACTCCATTCTCTATCTATCCGTCCCCAGTGCATTCCCTCTCTACCGTCCCCACTCCATTCCCTCTCTATCCGTCTCCACTCCATTCCCTCTCTATCCGTCCCCACTCCATTCTCTCTTCTCCCGTCCCCACTCCATTCTCTCTTCTGCCGTCCCCACTCCATTCTCTCTATCCGTCCCCACTCCATTCTCTCTATCCGTCCCCACTCCATTCTCTCTCGATCCGTCCCCACTCCATTCTCTCAATCCGTCCCCACTCCATTCCCGCTCTATCCGTCCCCACTCCATTCTCTCTCCATCCGTCCCCACTCCATTCCCTTTCTATCCGTCCCCACTCCATTCTCTCTCTATCCGTCCCCACTCCATTCCCTCTCGATCCGTCCCCAGTCCATTCTGTCTCTATCCATCCCCACTCCATTCTCTCTCTATCCGTCCCCACTCCATTCTCTCTCTATCCGTCCCCACTCCATTCTCTCTCTATCCGTCCCCACTCCATTCTCTCTCTATCCATCCCCACTCCATTCTCTCTATATCCTTCACCACTCCATTCCCTCTCTATCCGTCCCCACTCCATTTCCTCTCTATCCGCCCCACTCCCTTCTCTCTCTATCCGTCCCCACTCCATTCTCTCTCCATCCGTCCCCACTCCATTCCCTTTCTATCCGTCCCCACGCCATTCTCTCTCTAACCTTCCCCACTCCATTCCCTCTCTATCCGTCCCCACTCCATTCCCTCTCTATCCGTCTCCACTCCATTCCCTCTCTATCTGTCCCCACTCCATTCCCACTCGATCCATCCCCACTCCATTCCATGTCTATCCGTCCCCACTCCATTCCATCTCTATCCGTCCCCACTCCATTCTCTCTCTATCCGTCACCACTCCATTCTCTCTCTATCCGTCACCACTCCATTCTCTCTCTATCCGTCCCCACTCCATTCTCTCTCTATCCGTCCCCACTCCATTCTCTCTCTATCCGTCCCCACTCCATTCCCTCTCTATCCGTCCCCACTCCATTCCCTCTCTATCCGTCCCCACTCCATTCCCTCTCTATCCATCCCCACTCCATTCCCTCTCTATCCGTCTCCACTCCATTCCCTCTCTATCTGTCCCCACTCCATTCTCTCTCTATCCGTCCCCACTCCATTCTCTCTTCTCCCGTCCCCACTCCATTCTCTCTTCTGCCGTCCCCACTCCATTCTCTCTTCTGCCGTCCCCACTCCATTCTCTCGATCCGTCCCCACTCCATTCCCTCTCTATCCATCCCCACTCCATTCCCTCTCTATCCGTCTCCACTCCATTCCCTTTCTATCCGTCCCCACTCCATTCTCTCTCTGTCCGTCCCCACTCCATTCCCTCTCTATCCGTCCCCAGTCCATTCTCTCTCTATCCATCCCCACTCCATTCTCTCTCTATCCGTCCCCACTCCATACTCTGTCTATCCGTCCCCACTCCATTCTGTCTCTATCCGTCCCAAACTCCATTATCTCTCTATCCGTCCCCACTCCATTCTCTCTCTATCCATCCCCACTCCATTATATCTATATTCTTCACCACTCCATTCTCTCTCTATCCGTCCCAACTCCATTCCCTCTCTATCCGTCCTCACTCCATTCCATATCTATCAGTCCCCACTCCATTCCCTCTCTATCCGTCCCCACTCCATTCCCTCTCTATCCGTCCCCACTCCATTCTCTCTCTATTCATCCCCATTCCATTCGCTCTCTATCCGTCCCCACTCCATTCCCTCTCTATCCGTCCCCACGACATTCTCTCTCTATCCGTCCCCACTCCATTCCCTCTCTATCCGTCCCCACTCCATTCTCTCTTCTCCCCTCCCCACTCCTTTCTCTCTTCTGCTGTCCCCACTCCATTCCCGCTCTATCTGTCCACACTTCAGTCTCTCATTATACGTCCCCACTCCATTCTCTCTCTATCCATCCCCACTCCATTCCCTCTCTATCCGTCCCCACTCCATTCTCTCTTCTCCCGTCCCCACTCCTTTCTCTCTCTATCCGTCCCCACTCCACTCCCTCTCTACCGTCCCCACTCCATTCCCTCTCTATCCGTCCCCACTCCATTCTCTCTCTATCCGTCCCCACTCCATTCTCTCTATCTGTTCCCACTCCATTATCTCTTTATCCATCCCCACTCCATTCTCTCTCTATCCGTGCCCACTCTATTCCCTCTCTATCCGTCCCCGCTCCATTCCCTCTCTACCGTCCCCACTCCATTCTCTCTCTATCCGTCCCCACTCCATTCTCTCTCGATCCGTCGCCACTCCATTCTCTCTTTATCCGTCACCACACCATTCTCTTTCTATCTGTGCCCACTCTATTCTCTCGCTCTCCGTCCCCACTCTATTCCCTCTCTATCCGTCCACACTCCATTCCCTCTCTATCCGTCTCCACTCCATTCTCTCTCTATCCGTCCACACTCCATTCCCGCTCTATCATTCCCCACTCCATTCTCTCTTCTGCCGTCCCCACTCCATTCTCTCTATCCGTCCCCACTCCATTCTCTCTCTATCCGTCCCCACTCCATTCTCTCAATCCGTCCCCACACCATTCCCGCTCTATCCGTCCCTACTCCATTCTCTCTCCATCCGTCCCCACATCATTCCCTCTCTATCCATCCCCACTTCATTCCCCCTCTATCCGTCCCCATCCCATTCTCTCTATCCGTCCCCACTCCATTCTCTTCTCTATCCGTCCCCACACCATTCTCTCTCTATCCGTCCCCACTCCATTCTCTCTCTATCCGTCCCCACTCTATTCCCTCTCTATCCGTCCCCACTCAATACCCTCTCTACCGTCCCCACTCCATTCCCTCTCTATCCGTCCCCACTCCATTCTCTCTCTATCCGTCCCCCTCCATTCCGTCTCTACCGTCCCCACTCCATTCTCTCTCTATCCTTCCCCACTCCATTCTCTCCCTATCCGTCCCCACTCCATTCGCTCTCTAACCGTCCCCACTCCATTCCCTCTCTATCCGTCCCCACTCCATTCCCACTCGATCCATCCCCATTCCATTCCCTCTCTATCCGTCCCCACTCCATTCTCTCTCTATCCGTCACCACTCCATTCTCTCTCTCTCCGTCCCCACTCCATTCTTTCTCTATCCGTCCCCACTCCATTCTCTCTCTTTCCGTCCGCAGTCCATTCTCTCTCTGTCCGTCCGCATTCCATTCTCTCTATATCCGTCCCCACTCCATTCCCTCCCTATCCGTCCCCACTCCATTCTCTCTCTAACCGTCCCCACTCCATTCTCTCTCCATCCGTCCCCACTCCATTCCCTCTCTATTAGTCCGCACTCCATTCCCGATCTATCACTCCCCACTCCATTCCCTCTCTGTCCGTCACCACTCCATTCCCTCGCTATCCGTACACTCTCCATTCCCTCTCTATCCGTCCCCACTCTATTCCCGCTCCATCCATTCCCACTCCATTCCCTCTCTATCCGTCCCCACTCCCTTCTCTCTCTATCCGTCCCCACTCCATTCTCTCTCTATCCGTCCCCACTCCATTCTCTCTCCATCCGTTCCCACTCCATTCCCTTTCTATCCGTCCCTACTCCATTCTCTCTTTATCCGTCCCCACTCAATTCTCTCTCTATCCGTCCCCACTCCATTCCCTCTCTATCCGTCCCCACTCCATTCTCTCTCTATCCGTCCTCACTCCATTCCCTCTCTCTCCGTCCCCACTCCATTCCCTCGCTATCCGTACACACTCCATTCCCTCTCTATCCGTCCCCACTCCATTCCCTCTCTATCCGTCCCCACTCCATTCCCTCTCTATCCGTCCCCAATCCCTTCTCTCTCTATCCGTCCCCACTCCATTCTCTCTCCATCCGTCCCCACTCCATTCCCTTTCTATCCGTCCCCACTCCATTCTCTCTCTAACCTTCCCCACTCCATTCCCTCTCTATCCGTCCCCACTCCATTCCCTCTCTATCCGTCTCCACTCCATTCCCTCACTATCTGTCCCCACTCCATTCCCACTCGATCCATCCCCACTCCATTCCATCTCTATCCGACCCCACTCCATTCCATCTCTTTCCGTCCCCACTCCATTCTCTCTCTATCCGTCACCACTCCATTCTCTCTCTATCCGTCCCCACTCCATTCTCTCTCTATCCGTCCCCACTCCATTCTCTCTCTATCCGTCCCCACTCCATTCTCTCTCTATCCGTCCGCACTCCATTCTCTCTATATCCGTCCCCACTCCATTCTCTCTCTATCCCTCCCCACTCCATTCTCTCTCTAACCTTCGCCACTCCATTCCCTCTCTATCCGTCCCCACTCAATTCCCTCTCTCTCCGTCTCCACTCCATTCCCTCTCTATCTGTTCCCACTCCATTCCCTCTCTATCCGTCCCCACTCCATTCTCTCTTCTCCCGTCCCCACTCCATTCTCTCTTCTGCCGTCCCCACTCCATTCTCTCTATCCGTCCCCACTCCATTCTCTCTATCCGTCCCCACTCCATTCTCTCTCGATCCGTCCCCACTCCATTCTCTCAATCCGTCCCCACTCCATTCCCGCTCTATCCGTCCCCACTCCATTCTCTCTCCATCCGTCCCCACTCCATTCCCTTTCTATCCGTCCCCACTCCATTCTCTCTCTATCCGTCCCCACTCCATTCCCTCTCGATCCGTCCCCAGTCCATTCTATCCCTATCCATCCCCACTCCATTCCCACTCGATCCATCCCCACTCCATACTCTGTCTATCCGTCCCCACTCCATTCTGTCTCTATCCGTCCCCACTCCATTCTCTCTCTATCCGTCCCCACTCCATTCTCTCTCTATCCATCCCCACTCCATTCTCTCTATATCCTTCACCACTCCATTCCCTCTCTATCCGTCCCAACTCCATTCCCTCTCTATCCGTTCTCACTCCATTCCCTATCGATCAGTCCCCACTCCATTCCCTCTCTATCCGTCCCCACTCCATTCCCTCTTTATCCGTGCCCACTCCATTCTCTCTCTATTCATCCCCATTCCATTCGCTCTCTATCCGTCCCCACTCCATTCCCTCTCTATCCGTCCCCACTACATTCTCTCTCTATCTGTCCCCACTCCATTCTCTCTCTATCCGTCCCCACTCCATTCTCTCTTCTCCCGTCCCCACTCCATTCTCTCTTCTGCCGTCCCCACTCCATTCTCTCTTCTGCCGTCCCCACTCCATTCTCTCGATCCGTCCCCACTCCATTCCCTCTCTATCCATCCCCACTCCATTCCCTCTCTATCCGTCTCCACTCCATTCCCTTTCTATCCGTCCCCACTCCATTCTCTCTCTGTCCGTCCCCACTCCATTCCCTCTCTATCCGTCCCCAGTCCATTCTCTCTCTATCCATCCCCACTCCATTCTCTCTCTATCCGTCCCCACTCCATACTCTGTCTATCCGTCCCCACTCCATTCTGTCTCTATCCGTCCCAAACTCCATTATCTCTCTATCCGTCCCCACTCCATTCTCTCTCTATCCATCCCCACTCCATTATATCTATATTCTTCACCACTCCATTCTCTCTCTATCCGTCCCAACTCCATTCCCTCTCTATCCGTCCTCACTCCATTCCATATCTATCAGTCCCCACTCCATTCCCTCTCTATCCGTCCCCACTCCATTCCCTCTCTATCCGTCCCCACTCCATTCTCTCTCTATTCATCCCCATTCCATTCGCTCTCTATCCGTCCCCACTCCATTCCCTCTCTATCCGTCCCCACGACATTCTCTCTCTATCCGTCCCCACTCCATTCCCTCTCTATCCGTCCCCACTCCATTCTCTCTTCTCCCCTCCCCACTCCTTTCTCTCTTCTGCTGTCCCCACTCCATTCCCGCTCTATCTGTCCACACTTCAGTCTCTCATTATACGTCCCCACTCCATTCTCTCTCTATCCATCCCCACTCCATTCCCTCTCTATCCGTCCCCACTCCATTCTCTCTTCTCCCGTCCCCACTCCTTTCTCTCTCTATCCGTCCCCACTCCACTCCCTCTCTACCGTCCCCACTCCATTCCCTCTCTATCCGTCCCCACTCCATTCTCTCTCTATCCGTCCCCACTCCATTCTCTCTATCTGTTCCCACTCCATTATCTCTTTATCCATCCCCACTCCATTCTCTCTCTATCCGTGCCCACTCTATTCCCTCTCTATCCGTCCCCGCTCCATTCCCTCTCTACCGTCCCCACTCCATTCTCTCTCTATCCGTCCCCACTCCATTCTCTCTCGATCCGTCGCCACTCCATTCTCTCTTTATCCGTCACCACACCATTCTCTTTCTATCTGTGCCCACTCTATTCTCTCGCTCTCCGTCCCCACTCTATTCCCTCTCTATCCGTCCACACTCCATTCCCTCTCTATCCGTCTCCACTCCATTCTCTCTCTATCCGTCCACACTCCATTCCCGCTCTATCATTCCCCACTCCATTCTCTCTTCTGCCGTCCCCACTCCATTCTCTCTATCCGTCCCCACTCCATTCTCTCTCTATCCGTCCCCACTCCATTCTCTCAATCCGTCCCCACACCATTCCCGCTCTATCCGTCCCTACTCCATTCTCTCTCCATCCGTCCCCACATCATTCCCTCTCTATCCATCCCCACTTCATTCCCCCTCTATCCGTCCCCATCCCATTCTCTCTATCCGTCCCCACTCCATTCTCTTCTCTATCCGTCCCCACACCATTCTCTCTCTATCCGTCCCCACTCCATTCTCTCTCTATCCGTCCCCACTCTATTCCCTCTCTATCCGTCCCCACTCAATACCCTCTCTACCGTCCCCACTCCATTCCCTCTCTATCCGTCCCCACTCCATTCTCTCTCTATCCGTCCCCCTCCATTCCGTCTCTACCGTCCCCACTCCATTCTCTCTCTATCCTTCCCCACTCCATTCTCTCCCTATCCGTCCCCACTCCATTCGCTCTCTAACCGTCCCCACTCCATTCCCTCTCTATCCGTCCCCACTCCATTCCCACTCGATCCATCCCCATTCCATTCCCTCTCTATCCGTCCCCACTCCATTCTCTCTCTATCCGTCACCACTCCATTCTCTCTCTCTCCGTCCCCACTCCATTCTTTCTCTATCCGTCCCCACTCCATTCTCTCTCTTTCCGTCCGCAGTCCATTCTCTCTCTGTCCGTCCGCATTCCATTCTCTCTATATCCGTCCCCACTCCATTCCCTCCCTATCCGTCCCCACTCCATTCTCTCTCTAACCGTCCCCACTCCATTCTCTCTCCATCCGTCCCCACTCCATTCCCTCTCTATTAGTCCGCACTCCATTCCCGATCTATCACTCCCCACTCCATTCCCTCTCTGTCCGTCACCACTCCATTCCCTCGCTATCCGTACACTCTCCATTCCCTCTCTATCCGTCCCCACTCTATTCCCGCTCCATCCATTCCCACTCCATTCCCTCTCTATCCGTCCCCACTCCCTTCTCTCTCTATCCGTCCCCACTCCATTCTCTCTCTATCCGTCCCCACTCCATTCTCTCTCCATCCGTTCCCACTCCATTCCCTTTCTATCCGTCCCTACTCCATTCTCTCTTTATCCGTCCCCACTCAATTCTCTCTCTATCCGTCCCCACTCCATTCCCTCTCTATCCGTCCCCACTCCATTCTCTCTCTATCCGTCCTCACTCCATTCCCTCTCTCTCCGTCCCCACTCCATTCCCTCGCTATCCGTACACACTCCATTCCCTCTCTATCCGTCCCCACTCCATTCCCTCTCTATCCGTCCCCACTCCATTCCCTCTCTATCCGTCCCCAATCCCTTCTCTCTCTATCCGTCCCCACTCCATTCTCTCTCCATCCGTCCCCACTCCATTCCCTTTCTATCCGTCCCCACTCCATTCTCTCTCTAACCTTCCCCACTCCATTCCCTCTCTATCCGTCCCCACTCCATTCCCTCTCTATCCGTCTCCACTCCATTCCCTCACTATCTGTCCCCACTCCATTCCCACTCGATCCATCCCCACTCCATTCCATCTCTATCCGACCCCACTCCATTCCATCTCTTTCCGTCCCCACTCCATTCTCTCTCTATCCGTCACCACTCCATTCTCTCTCTATCCGTCCCCACTCCATTCTCTCTCTATCCGTCCCCACTCCATTCTCTCTCTATCCGTCCCCACTCCATTCTCTCTCTATCCGTCCGCACTCCATTCTCTCTATATCCGTCCCCACTCCATTCTCTCTCTATCCCTCCCCACTCCATTCTCTCTCTAACCTTCGCCACTCCATTCCCTCTCTATCCGTCCCCACTCAATTCCCTCTCTCTCCGTCTCCACTCCATTCCCTCTCTATCTGTTCCCACTCCATTCCCTCTCTATCCGTCCCCACTCCATTCTCTCTTCTCCCGTCCCCACTCCATTCTCTCTTCTGCCGTCCCCACTCCATTCTCTCTATCCGTCCCCACTCCATTCTCTCTATCCGTCCCCACTCCATTCTCTCTCGATCCGTCCCCACTCCATTCTCTCAATCCGTCCCCACTCCATTCCCGCTCTATCCGTCCCCACTCCATTCTCTCTCCATCCGTCCCCACTCCATTCCCTTTCTATCCGTCCCCACTCCATTCTCTCTCTATCCGTCCCCACTCCATTCCCTCTCGATCCGTCCCCAGTCCATTCTATCCCTATCCATCCCCACTCCATTCCCACTCGATCCATCCCCACTCCATACTCTGTCTATCCGTCCCCACTCCATTCTGTCTCTATCCGTCCCCACTCCATTCTCTCTCTATCCGTCCCCACTCCATTCTCTCTCTATCCATCCCCACTCCATTCTCTCTATATCCTTCACCACTCCATTCCCTCTCTATCCGTCCCAACTCCATTCCCTCTCTATCCGTTCTCACTCCATTCCCTATCGATCAGTCCCCACTCCATTCCCTCTCTATCCGTCCCCACTCCATTCCCTCTTTATCCGTGCCCACTCCATTCTCTCTCTATTCATCCCCATTCCATTCGCTCTCTATCCGTCCCCACTCCATTCCCTCTCTATCCGTCCCCACTACATTCTCTCTCTATCCGTCCCCACTCCATTCCCTCTCTATCCGTCCCCACTCCATTCTCTCTTCTGCTGTCCCCACTCCATTCCCGCTCTCTCCGTCCACACTTCAGTCTCTCATTATACGTCCCCACTCCATTCTCTCTTCTCCCGTCCCCACTCCTTTCTCTCTCTATCCGTCCCCACTCCATTCTCTCTCTATCCATCCCCACTCCATTCCCTCTCTATCTGTCCCCACTCCATTCTCTATCTATCCATCCCCACTCCATTCCCTCTCTATCTGTCCCCACTCCATTCCCTCTCTATTCATCCACATTCCATTCTCTCTCTATCCGACCCCACTCCATTCTCTCTCTATCCGTCCCCACTCCATTCTCTCTCTATCCGCCCCCACTCCATTCTCTCTCTATCCGTCCACACTCCATTCCCTCTCTATCCGTCCCCACTCCTTTCTCTCTCTATCCGTCCCCACTCCATTCCCTCTCTACCGTCCCCACTCCATTCCCTCTCTATCCGTCCCCACTCCGTTCCTTCTCTACCGTCCCCACTCCATTCCCTCTCTATCCGTCCCGACTCCATTCTCTCTCTATCCGTCATCACTCCATTCTCTATCTATCCGTCCCCAGTGCATTCCCTCTCTACCGTCCCCACTCCATTTCCTCTCTATCCGTCTCCACTCCATTCTCTCTCTATCCGTCCCCACTCCATTCCCGCTCTATCCATCCCCACTCCATTCTCTCTTCTCCCGTCCCCACTCCATTCTCTCTTCTGCCATTCCCACTCCATTCCCTCTCTATCCGTCCCCAGTCCATTCTCTCTCTATCCGTCCCCACTCCATTCTCTCTCTATCCGTCCCCACACCATTCTCTTTCTATCCGTTCCCACTCCATTCTCTCTCTCTCCGTCATCACTCCATTCTCTCTCGATCCGTCCCCACTCCATTCCCGCTCTATCCATCCCCACTCCATTCTCTCTTCTCCCGTCCCCACTCCATTCTCTCTCTATCCATCCCCGCTCCATTCCCTCTCTACCGTCCCCACCCAATTCTCTCTCTATCCGTCCCCACTCCATTCCCGCTCTATGCGTCCCCACTCCATTCTCTCTTTACCCGTCCCCACTCCATTCTCTCTCTATTCGTCCCCACTCTATTCCCTCTCTATCCGTCCCCACTCCATTCCCTCCCTACCGTCCCCACTCCATTCCCTCTCTATCCGTCCCCACTCCATTCTCTCTCTATCCGTCCCCGCTCTTTTCCCTCTCTATCCGTCCCCACTCCATTCCCTCTCTACCGTCCCCACTCCATTCTCTCTCTATCCGTCCCCACTCCATTCCCGCTCTATCCGTCCCCACTCCATTCTCTCTTCACCCGTCTCCACTCCATTCTCTCTATCCGTCCCCACTCCATTCTCTCTCTATCTGTCCCCACTCCATTCTCTCTCTCCGTCCCCACGCCATTCTCTCTCTATCCGTTCCCACGCCATTCTCTCTGTATCCGTCCCCACTAAATTCTCTCTCTATCCGTCCCCACTCTATTCCCTCTCTATCCGACCCCGCTCCATTCCCTCTCTCCCGTCCCCACTCCATTCTGTCTCTATCCGTCCCCAATCCATTCTCACTCTATCCGCCCCCACTCCATTCTCTCTCTATCCGTCCCCACTCCATACCCTCTCTACCGTCCCCACTCCATTACCTCTCTATCCGTCCCCACTCCATTCTCTCTTCTGCTGTCCCCACTCCATTCCCGCTCTATCCGTCCACACTTCAGTCTCTCATTATACGTCCCCACTCCATTCTCTCTTCTCCCGTCCCCACTCCTTTCTCTCTCTATCCGTCCCCACTCCATTCTCTCTCTATCCATCCCCACTACATTCTCTCTCTATCTGTCCCCACTCCATTCTCTCTCTATCCGTCCCCACTCCATTCTCTCTCTATCCGTCCCCACTCCATTCCCTCTCTACCGTCCCCACTCCATTCCCTCTCTATCCGTCCCCACTCCATTCTCTCTATCTGTTCCCACTCCATTCTCTCTTTATCCATCCCGGCCCCACTCCGGCCCCACTCCATTCCCTCTCTATCCGTCCCCACTCCATTCTCTCTCTCTCCATCCCCACTCCATTCTCTCTCTATCCGTCCGCACTCCATTCTCTCTCTATCCGTCCCCACTCCAATCTCTCTCTATCCGTCCCCACTCCATTCTCTCTCTATCCATCCCCAGTCCATTCTCTCTATATCCGTCGCCACTCCATTCCCCCTCTATCCGTCCCAACTTCATTCTCTCTCAATCCGTCCCCACTCCATTCTCTCTATCCGTCCCCACTCCATTCTCTCTCTATCCGTCCCCACTCCATTCTCTCTCTATCCGTCCCCTCTCCATTCTCTCTTCTGCCGTCCCCACTCCATTCTCTCTCTATCTGTCCCCACTCCATTCCATCTCTAACCTTCCCGACTCCATTCCGCGCTCTATCCCTCCCCACTCCATTCCCTCTCTATCCGTCCCCACTCCAGTCCCTCCCTATCCTTCCCCACTCCATTCCCTGTCAATCCGGCCCCACTCCATTCCCTCTCTATCCGGCCCCACTCCATTCCCCCTTTATCCGTCCCCACTCCATTCCCTCTCTATCCGGCCCACTCCATTCCCTCTCGATCCGTCCCCACTCCATTCCCTCTCTATCCGTCTCCACTCCATTCCCCTCTCTATCCGTCCCCACTCCATTCCTTCTCTCTCCGGCCCCACGCCATTCCCTCTCTATCCGTCCCCACTCCATTCTCTCTCTATCCGTCCCCTCTCCATTCTCTCTATATCCGTCCCCACTCAATTCCCTCTCTATCCTTCCACACTCCATTCTCTCTCTTTCCGACACCACTCCATTCTCTCTCTATCCGACCCCACTCCATTCTCTCTCCATCCGTCCCGCCTCCATTCCCTCTCTTTCCGTCCCCACTGCATTCCCGCTCTATCCGTCCTCACTCGATTCTCTCTCTATCCGACCCCACTCCATTCTCTCTCAATCCGTCCCCACTCCATTGTCGCTCTATCCGTCCCCACTCCATTGCCGCTCTATCCGTCCCCACACCAGTCTCTCTCTATCCGTCCCCACTGAATTCTCTCTTCTGCCGTCCCCACTCCATTCTCTCTCTATCCGTCCCCACTCCATTCTCTCTTCTGCCATCCCCACTCCATTCTCTCTCTATCTGTCCCCACTCCATTCCCTCTCTATCCGCCCCCACTCCATTCCCTCTCTATCCTTCCCCACTCCATTCACTCTCTATCCGTCCCCACTCCATTCCCGCTCTATCCGGCGCCACTCCAGTCTCTCTTTATCCGTCCCCACTCCATTCTATCTTCTGCCGTCCCCACTCCATTCTCTCTCTATCCGTCCCCACTCCATTCCATCTATAACCGTCCCGACTCCATTCCGCGCTCTCTCCGTCCCCACTCCATTCCCTCACTATCCGTCCCCACTCCAGTCCCTCCCTATCCGGCCCCACTCCATTCCCTCTCAATCCGGCCCCACTCCATTCCCTCTCTATCCGGCCCCACTCCATTCCCCCTCTAACCGTCCCCACTCCATTCCCTCTCTATCCGTCCCCACTCCATTCCCTCGCGATCCGTCCCCACTCCATTCCCTCTCTATCCGTCCCCACTCCATTCTCTCTCTCTCCTTCCCCACTACATTATCTCTCTCTCCTTCCCCACTCCATTCTCTCTGTATCCGTCCCCACTCAATTCCCTCTCTATCCGTCCCCACTCCATTCTCTCTCTTTCCGACCCCACTCCATTCTCTCTCTATCCGACCCCGCTCCATTCTCTCTCTATCCGTCCCCACTCCATTCCCTCTCTTTCCGTCCCCACTGCATTCCCGCTCTATCCATCCTCACTCGATTCTCTCTCTATCCGACCCCACTCCATTCTATCTCTATCTGTCCCCACTGCATTCTCTCTCTATCCGTCCCCACTCGATTCTCTCTCTATCCGTCCCCACTCGATTCTCTCTTCTGCTGTCCCCACTCCATTCTCTCTCAATCCGTCCCCACTCCATTGTCGCTCTATCCGTCCCCACTCCATTCCCTCTCTATCCGTCCCCACTCCATTCCCGCTCTATTCGTCCCCACACCAGTCTCTCTCTATCCGTCCCCACTGCATTCTCTCTTCTGCCGTCCCCACTCCATTCTCTCTCTATCCTTCCCCACTCCATTCCCTCTCTAACCGTCCCTACTCCATTCCCCTCTCTATCCGTCCCCACTCCATTCCCTCTTCATCCGTCCCCACTCCATTCTCTCTTCTGCCATCCCCACTCCATTCTCTCTCTATCCGTCCCCACTCCATTCTCTCTCTATCCTTCCCACTACATTCCCTCTCTAACCGTCCCCACTCCATTCACTCTCTATCAGTCCCCACTCCATTCCCACTCTATCCGTCCCCACTCCATTCCCTCTCTATCCGTCCCCAATCCATTCTCTCTCTATCCGTCCCCACTCCATTCGCTGTCTATCCGTCCCCACTCCATTCCCTCTCTATCCGTCCCCACTCCATTCTCTCTCTATCCGTCCCAACTCCATTCCCTCTCTATCTGTCCCCACACCATTCCCTCTGGATCTGTCCCCACTCCATTCTCTATCTATCCGTCCCCACTCCATTCCCTCTCTATCTGTCCCCACTCCATTTGATCTCTATCCGTCCCCACTCCATTCTCTCTCTATCCGTTCCCACTCCATTCTCTCTTCTGCTGTCCCAACTCCATTCTCTCTCTATCCGTCCCCACTACATTCTCTCTCCATCTATCCCCACTCCATTCCCTCTCTTTCCGTCCCCACTCCATTCCCTCTCTCTCCGGCCGCACTCCATTCCCTCTCTATCCTTCCGCACTCCATTCTCTCTCAATCCGTCCCCACTCCATTCCCTCTCTGTCCGTCCTCACTCCATTCCCTATCTATCCGTCCCCACGCCATTCCCTCTCTATCCGTCCCCACTCCATTCTCTCTCTATCCGTCCCCACTCCATTCCCTCTCTATCTGTCCCCACACCATTCCCTCTGGATCTGTCCCCACTCCATACTCTTTCTATCCGTCCCCACTCCATTCCCTCTCTATCCGTCCCCACTCCATTCTCTCTCTATCCGTCCCCACTCCATTCTCTCTTCTGCTGTCCCCACTCCATTCTCTCTCTATCCGTCCCCACTCCATTCCCTCTCTAACCGTCCCCACTCCATTCATCTCTCTATCCGTCCCCACTCCATTCCCTCTCTCTCCGGCCGCACTCCATTCCCCCTCTATCCTTCCGCACTCCATTCTCTCTCAATCCGTCCCCACTCCATTCCCTCTCTATCCGTCCCCACTCCATTCTCTCTCTGTCCGTCCCCACTCCATTCTCTCTCTATCCGTCCCCACTCCATTCTCTCTCTATCCGTCCCCACTCCATTCCCGCTCTATCCGTCCCCACTCCATTCCCTCTATGTCCGTGCCCACTCCATTCCCTCACTATCCGTCCCCACTCCATTCTCTCTATCCGTCCCCACTCCATTCCCCCTCTATCCATCCCCATCCCGTTCTCTCTATCCGTCCCCTCTCCATTCTCTCTCTATCCGTCCCCACTCCATTCTCTCTCTATCCGACCCCACTCCATTCTCTCTCTATCTGTCCCCACTCCATTCTCTCTCTATCCGTCCCCACTCGATTCTCTCTCTATCCGCCCCCACTTCATTCACTCTCTATCTGTGCCCACTCCATTCCCTCTCTATCCGTCCCCACTCCATTCTCTCTCTATCCTTCCCCACTCCATTCTCTCTCTCTCCGTCCCCAGTCCATTCTCTCTCTATCCGACCCCACTCTATTCTTTCTTTATCCATCCCCACTCCATTCTCTCTCTATCCGTCCCCACTCTATTCTCTCTCTTTCCGACCCCACTCCATTCTATCTCTATCCGTCCCCACTCCATTCTCTCTCTATCCGTCCCCACTCCATTCTCTCTCTATCCGCCCCCACTTCATTCAGTCTCTATCTGTCCCCACTCCATTCCCTCTCTGTCCGCCCCCACTCCATTCTCTCTCTATCCATCACCACTCCATTCCCTCTCTATCCGTCCCCACTCCATTCCCTCTCCATCCGTCCCCACTCCATTCCCTTTCTATCTGTCCCCACTCCATTCTCTCTCTATCCGTCCTCACTCCATTCCCTCTCTATCCGTCCCCACTCCATTCCCTCTCTATCCGCCCCCACTTCATTCACTCTCTATCTGTCCCCACTCCATTCCCTCTCTATCCGCCCCCACTCCATTCTCTCTCGATCCATCCCGACTCCATTCCCTCTCTATCCGTCCCCACTCCATTCCCTCTCCATCCGTCCCCACTCCATTCCCTTTCTATCCGTCCCCACTCCATTCTCTCTCTATCCGTCCCCACTCCATTCCCTCGCTATCCGTCCCCACTCCATTCCCTCTCTATCCGTCCCCACTCCATTCCCTCTCTATCCGTCCCCACTCCATTCTCTCTCTATCCGTCCAATCTCCATTCCCTGTCTATCCATCCCCACTCCATTCCCTCTCTATCCATCCCCACTCCATTCCCACTCTATCCATCCCCACTCCATTCCCTCTCTATCCGTCCCCACTCCATTCTCTCTCTATCCGTCCCCACTCCATTCTCTCTCTATCAGTCCCCACTCCATTCCCACTCTATCCGTCCACACTCCATTCCCTCTCCATCCGTCCCCACTCCATTCCCTCTCTATCCGTCCCCACTCCATTCCCGCTCTATCCGGCCCCACTCCAGTCTCTCTTTATACGTTCCCACTCCATTCTCTCTTCTGCCGTCCCCACTCCATTCTCTCTCTATCTGTTCCCAATCCATTCTATCTCTAACCGTCCCGACTCCATTCCGCGCGCTATCCGTCCCCACTCCATTCCCTCTCTATCCGTCCCCACTCCAGTCCCTCCCTATCCGGCCCCACTCCATTCCCTTTCAATCCGGCCCCACTCCATTCACTCTCTATCCGGCCCCACTCCATTCCCCCTCTATCCGTCCCCACTCCATTCCCTCTCTATCCTTCCCCACTCCATTCCCTCTCCTTCCGTCCCCACTCCATTCCCTCTCTGTCCGTCCCCACTCCATTCCCCTCTCTATCCGTCCCCACTCCATTCCCTCTCTCTCCGGCCCCACGCCATTCCCTCGCTATCCGTCCCCACTCCATTCTCTCTCTATCCGTCCCCTCTCCATTCTCTCTATATCCGTCCCCACTCCATTCTCTCTCAATCCGTCCCCACTCCATTCTCTCTCTTTCCGACCCCACTCCATTCTCTCTCTATCCGACCCGACTCCATTCTCTCTCCATCCGTCCCCACTCCATTCCCTCTCTTTCAGTCCCCACTGCATTCCCGCTCTATCCGTCCTCACTCGATTCTCTCTCTATCCGACCCCACTCCATTCTATCTCTATCTGTCCCCACTGCATTCTCTCTCTATCCGTCCCCACTCGATTCTCTCTCTATCCGTCCCCACTCGATTCTCTCTTCTGCTGTCCCCACTCCATTCTCTCTCAATCCGTCCCCACTCCATTCTCGCTCTCTCCGTCCCCACTCCATTCCCTCTCTATCCGTCCCCACTCCATTCCCGCTCTATCCGTCCCCACACCAGTCTCTCTCTATCCGTCCCCACTGCATTCTCTCTTCTGCCGTCCCCACTCCATTCTCTCTCTATCCGTCCCCAGTCCAGTCTCTCTCTATCCTTCCCCACTCCATTCACCCTCTAACGGTCCCCACTCCATTCCCCTCTCTATCCGTCCCCACTCCATTCCATCTCTATCCGTCCCCACTCCATTCCCTCTCTATCCGGCCCCACTCCATTCTCTCTTCTGCCATCCCCACTCCATTCTCTCTCTATCCGTCCCCACTCCATTCTCTCTCTATCTGTCCCCACTCCATTCCCTCGCAAAACGTCCCCACTCCATTCCCCTCTCTATCCGTCCCCACTCCATTCCCTCTCTCTCCGGCCCCACTCCATTCCCTCTCTATCCGTCCCCACTCCATTCTCTCTCTCTCCATTCCCACTCCATTCTCTCTCTATCCGTCCCCACTCCATTCCCTCGCTAAACGTCCCCACTCCATTCCCCTTTCTATCCGTCCCCACTCCATTCCCTCTCTCTCCGGCCCCACTCCATTCCCTCTCTATCCGTCCCCACTCCATTCTCTCTCTCTCCATTCCCACTCCATTCTCTCTCTATCCGTCCCCACTCCATTCTCTCTCTATCCGTCCCCACTCCATTCTCTCTCTATCCGTCCCCACTCCATTCTCTCTCTATCCGTCCCCACTCCATTCTCTCTCTATCCATCCCCACTCCATTCTCTCTATATCCGTCGCCACTCCATTCCCCCTCTATCCGTCCCAACTTCATTCTCTCTCAATCCGTCCCCACTCCATTCTCTCTATCCGTCCCCACTCCATTCTCTCTCTATTCCTCCCCACTCCATTCTCTCCCTATCCGACCCCACTCCATTCTCTTTCTATCCGTCCCCACTCCATTCTCTCTCTATCCGTCCCCACTCCATTCTCTCTCTATCCGCCCCCACTTCATTCACTCTCTATCTGTCCCCACTCCATTCCCTCTCTATCCGCCCCCACTCCATTCTCTCTCTATCCATCCCCACTCCATTCCCTCTCTATCCGTCCCCACTCCATTCCCTCTCCATCCGTCCCCACTCCATTCCCTTTCTATCCGTCCCCACTCCATTCTCTCTCTATCCGTCCCCACTCCATTCCCTCTCTATCCGTCCCCACTCCATTCCCGCTCTATCCGGCGCCACTCCAGTCTCTCTTTATCCGTCCCCACTCCATTCTCTCTTCTGCCGTCCCCACTCCATTCTCTCTCTATCCGTCCCCACTCCATTCCATCTCTAACCGTCCCGACTCCATTCCGCGCTCTATCCGTCCCCACTCCATTCCCTCTCTATCCGTCCCCACTCCAGTCCTTCCCTATCCGGCCCCACTCCATTCCCTCTCAATCCGGCCCCACTCCATTCCCTCTCTATCCGGCCCCACTCCATTCCCCCTCTAACCGTCCCCACTCCATTCCCTCTCTATCCGTCCCCACTCCATTCCCTCGCGATCCGTCCCCACTCCATTCCCTCTCTATCCGTCCCCACTCCAGTCCCTCTCTATCGGTCCCCACTCCATTCTGTCTCTCTCCTTCCCCACTCCATTATCTCTCTCTCCTTCCCCACTCCATTCTCTCTGTATCCGTCCCCACTCAATTCTCTCTCTATCCGTCCCCAATCCATGCTCTCTCTGTCTGTCCCCACTCTATTCTCTCTCGATCCGTCCCCTCTCCATTCTCTCTATATCCGTCCCCACTCCATTCCCTCTCAATCCGTCCCCACTCCATTCCCTCTCTATCCGTCCTCACTCCATTCCCTATCTATCAGTCCCCACTCCATTCCCTCTCTATCCGTCCCCACTCCATTCCCTCTCTATCCGTCCCCACTCCATTCTCTCTCTATTCATCCCCATTCCATTCGCTCTCTATCCGTCCCCACTCCATTCCCTCTCTATCCTTCCCCACTACATTCTCTCTCTATCCGTCCCCACTACATTTCCTCTCTATCCGTCCCCACTCCATTCTCTCTCTATCCATCCCCACTCCATTCCCTCTCTATCTGTCCCCACTCCATTCTCTATCGATCCATCCCCACTCCATTCTCTCTCTATCTGTCCCCACTCCATTTTATCTCTATCCGTCCCCACTCCATTCTCTCTCTATCCGTCCCCACACCATTCTCTCTTCTGCTGTCCCCACTCCATTCCCGCTCTATCCGTCCACACTTCAGTCTCTCATTATCCGTCCCCACTCCATTCTCTCTTCTCCCGTCCCCACTCCATTCCCTCTCTACCGTCCCCACTCCATTCCCTCTCAATCCGTCCCCACTCCATTCTCTCTATCCGTTCCCACTCCATTCTTTCTTTATCCATCCCCACTCCATTCTCTCTCTATCCGTGCCCACTCTATTCCCTCTCTATCCGTCCCCGCTCCATTCCCTCTCCACCGTCCCCACTCCATTCTCTCTCTATCCGTCCCCACTCCATTCTCTCTCGATCCGTCCCCACTCTATTCCCTCTCTATCCGTCTCCACTCCATTCTCTCTCTATCCGACCCACTCCATTCCCGCTCTATCATTCCCCACTCCATTCTCTCTTCTCCCGTCCGCACTCCATTCTCTCTTCTGCCGTCCCCACTCCATTCTCTCTATCCGTCCCCCTCCATTCTCTCTCTATCCGTCCCCACTCCATTCTCTCAATCCGTCCCCACACCATTCCCGCTCTATCCGGCCCCACTCCATTCTCTCTCCATCCGTCCCCACATCATTCCCTATCTATCCATCCCCACTTCATTCCCCCTCTATCCGTCCCCATCCCATTCTCTCTTTCCGTCCCCACTCCATTCTCTCTCTATCCGTCCCCACTCCATTCTCTCTCTATCCGTCCCCACTCCATTCTCTCTCTATTCGTCCCCACTCCATTCCCTCTCTATCCGTCCCCACTCCATTCTCTCTCTATCCGTCCCCACTCCATTCCGTCTCTACTGTCCCCACCCCATTCTCTCTCTATCCTTCCCCACTCCATTCTCTCCCTATCCGTCCCAACTCCATTTTCTCTCTAACCATCCCCACTCCATTCCCTCTCTATCCGTCCCCACTCCATTCCCACTCGATCCATCCCCATTCCATTCCCTCTCTATCCGTCCCCACTCCATTCTCTCTCTATCCGTCCGCATTCCATTCTCTCTATATCCGTCCCCACTCCATTCCCTCCCTATCCGTCCCCACTCCATTCTCTCTCTAACCGTCCCCACTCCATTCTCTCTCCATCCGTCCCCACTCCATTCCCTCTCTATCTGTCCCCACTCCATTCCCGATCTATCAATTCCCACTCCATTCCCTCTCTGTCCGTCCCCACTCCATTCCCTCGCTATCCGTCCCCACTCCATTCCCGCTCCATCCATCCCCACTCCATTCCATCTCTATCCGTCCCCACTCCCTTATCTCTCTAACCATCCCCACTCCATTCTCTCTCTATCCGTCCCCACTCCATTCTCTCTCCATCCGTCCCCACTCCATTCTCTCTCTATCCGTCCTCACTCCATTCCCTCTCTCTCCGTCCTCACTCCATTCCCTCGCTATCCGTACACACTCCATTCCCTCTCTATCCGTCCCCACTCCATTCCCTCTCTATCCGTCCCCACTCCCTTCTCTCTCTATCCGTCCCCACTCCATTCTCTCTACATCCGTCCCCACTCCATTCCCTCTCTATCCGTCCCCACTCCCTTCTCTCTCTATCCGTCCCCACTCCATTCTCTCTCTAACCTTCCCCACTCCATTCCCTCTCTATCCGTCCCCACTCCATTCCCTCTCTATCCGTCTCCACTCCATTGCCACTCGATCCATCCCCACTCCATTCCATCTCTATCCGTCCCCACTCCATTCCCTCGCTATCCGTCCCCACTCCATTCCCGCTCCATCCATCCCCACTCCATTCCATCTCTATCCGTCCCCACTCCCTTATCTCTCTAACCATCCCCACTCCATTCTCTCTCTATCCGTCCCCACTCCATTCTCTCTCCATCCGTCCCCACTCCATTCTCTCTCTATCCGTCCTCACTCCATTCCCTCTCTCTCCGTCCTCACTCCATTCCCTCGCTATCCGTACACACTCCATTCCCTCTCTATCCGTCCCCACTCCATTCCCTCTCTATCCGTCCCCACTCCCTTCTCTCTATATCCGTCCACAATCCATTCTCTCTACATCCGTCCCCACTCCATTCCCTCTCTATCCGTCCCCACTCCCTTCTCTCTCTGTCCGTCCCCACTCCATTCTCTCTCTAACCTTCCCCACTCCATTCCCTCTCTATCCGTCCCCACTCCATTCCCTCTCTATCCGTCTCCACTCCATTCCCTCTCTATCTGTCCCCACTCCATTGCCACTCGATCCATCCCCACTCCATTCCATCTCTATCCGTCCCCACTCCATTCCATCTCTATCCGTCCCCACTCCATTCTCTCTCTATCCGTCACCACTCCATTCTCTCTCTATACGTCCCCACTCCATTCTCTCTCTATCCGTCCCCACTCCATTCTCTCTCTATCCTACCCCACTCCATTCTCTCTCTATCCGTCCGCACTCCATTCTCTCTATATCCGTCCCCACTCCATTCTCTCTCTATCCCTCCCCACTCTATTCTCTCTCGAACCTTCGCCACTCCATTCCCTCTCTATCTGTCCCCACTCCATTCCCTGTCTATCCGTCTCCACTCCATTCTGTCTCAATCCGTCCCCACTCCATTCCCTCTCTATCCGTCTCCACTCCATTCCCTCTCTATCCGTCCCCACTCCATTCTCTCTTCTCCCGTCCCCACTCCATTCTCTCTTCTGCCGTCCCCACTCCATTCTCTCTATCCGTCCCCACTCCATTCCCTCTCGATCCGTCCCCACTCCATTCTCTCAATCCGTCCCCACTCCATTCCCGCTCTGTCCGTCCCCACTTTATTCTCTCTGCATCCGTCCCCACTCCATTCCCTTTCTATCCGTCCCCACTCCATTCTCTCTCTATCCGTCCCCACTCCATTCCCTCTCTATCCGTCCCCAGTCCAATCTCTCTCGATCCATCCCCACTCCATTCTCTCTCTATCCGTCCCCACTCCATTCTGTCTCTATCCATCACCACTCCATTCTCTCTCTATCCGTCCCCACTCCATTCTCTCTCTATCCATCCCCACTCCATTCTCTCTATATTCTTCACCACTTCATTCCCTCTCTATCCGTCCCCACTCCAATCCCTGTCTATCCGTCTCCACTCCATTCCCTCTCTATCTGTCCCCACTCCATTTCCTCTCTATCCGTCCCCACTCCATTCTCTCTTCTCCCGTCCCCACTCCATTCTCTCTTCTGCCGTCCCCACTCCATTCTCTCTATCCGTCCCCTCTCCATTCTCTCTATATCCGTCCCCACTCCATTCTCTCTCAATCCGTCCCCACTCCATTCTCTCTCTTTCCGACCCCACTCCATTCTCTCTCTATCCGACCCGACTCCATTCTCTCTCCATCCGTCCCCACTCCATTCCCTCTCTTTCAGTCCCCACTGCATTCCCGCTCTATCCGTCCTCACTCGATTCTCTCTCTATCCGACCCCACTCCATTCTATCTCTATCTGTCCCCACTGCATTCTCTCTCTATCCGTCCCCACTCGATTCTCTCTCTATCCGTCCCCACTCGATTCTCTCTTCTGCTGTCCCCACTCCATTCTCTCTCAATCCGTCCCCACTCCATTCTCGCTCTCTCCGTCCCCACTCCATTCCCTCTCTATCCGTCCCCACTCCATTCCCGCTCTATCCGTCCCCACACCAGTCTTTCTCTATCCGTCCCCACTGCATTCTCTCTTCTGCCGTCCCCACTCCATTCTCTCTCTATCCGTCCCCAG